>NW_025945080.1:65515-105801 GCF_000764305.2 Hyalella azteca | reverse complement strand
TTAGACAATTGGCGTTAGCGTTAGACAATTGGCGTTAGCGTTAGACAATTGGCGTTAGCATTAGACAATTGGCGTTAGCGTTAGACAATTGGAGTTAGCGTTAGACAATTGGCGTTAGCGTTAGACAATTGGCGTTAGCATTAGACAATTGGCGTTAGCATTAGACAATTGGCGTTAGCATTAGACAATTGGCGTTAGCGTCAGACGAAGGGCGATAGCGTCCGAGAAAGGGCGTTAGCGTCAGAGGAAGGGCGATAGCGTCAGACGAAGGGCGATAGCGTCAGACGAAGGGTGTTGGCGTCAGACGAAGGGCGTTAGCGTCAGAGAAAGGGTGTTAGCGTCAGACGAAGGGCGAGCAGCTCAAAACCTGCAGCAGTGCATAGATTTGCTCCTCCGGTGCATGTAGAACATTATCGCTTCATCTACAAGCTTCTTGAACAATGGCGTAACTAAGTTTTAAGATGACCACCTGCAGGGACATTATTACAAGACAGATAATCAACGTCCAACTCGAGGAAGACATGCACATGAAACGCTCGTGACCGGCCGACGATTTTCACCGCACTACCGCAAATGCATGCAACACGAACTTCGTAGTGCCCAGCAACCCCAACTTAACAGAACATTCTTTATTTTTCTATCGTGAAATATGGCCATGAATTCTATAATACAGATTCTAAACGTTCGTGTCGTTATTTGATGGCTAAAATTATAAGATCAGTTGTACAGTTTTTACTGACTGTGACTTCTATTTCACGATGCCGAACTCTATGCTAGCAGATAATCAGCAGAAAACTTTATACGCTGCCAAAGTAAGACTTTAATATACGGCCCATAACAACAGATTTCATAAAACCCCATAGGGGCTCTATGGTAGAACAGGAGTATGCAGATAATTTAATGGACCGTATTTTGCCCCATAGAAATGCCTAAAATTTCTGCCTTTTTGAATAAGCAGTAAGATGCTATTGTTTTTTCTTTTGTTTTGTGTATTGGTAGCTGAATCACTTTCACAGAAGATCTTTTGATTTACATTTCCATTGTTCAGCTTGCATGGATGTTGGTTGTTCCATGCCGCTGAATCCGGAAAAGTTATTGGTGACATGAGCCTCATTTTTCATTCAAATTTGTTGAACTATAGTTCGAGTCCAAGCAATATTTTAACAATTGTTTGAAATTCTTCTCCACTAAGGTGTTTTCACATTTTATTGCTTCGTCTCATGCAATTATTACAAATATTTTCAAAGTTTCTACGGAGTTATCTAATCGTTGTAGGCCGATGGCTCCAAAACTTGCTGTGATCGAGTACAACTTGAAGGTGGTACAGATGCAGTGCTTCGCCAGTTCTATAGGTTCATTTAACCGTTATTGTTGACCAGTTAGTTAGTTGCATTTCTTTCCCAGAATGCGTTAGTATCCTGAGAATCGCGTAGATTTGCTGTTTGGTTAACTCAAACGAACAGTTTCATCGTCGCCTTCTAGTTAATCGCTGGGCGTGAGTTTGGGGCTCATCATCGCAGGGCTGAACCTATACTACCTCGCTGTGGTGGTGGAAAGCCTGCAGCAATGCACTGATTCCATCTTTGAGTGCATGAAAAATTTTAGCAATTCTCATCCAATACATCTGAACTTTGGCATCACTAAGGTTTAAGGTGACTATATGAATGAAATTAGTACTAAATAGACAATCAACGTCCAACTCGAGGAAGGCATGCGCATGAAACGCGCCGAAGATGATCACCGCACTACAGCGCTTGCATTCAGCCCGAACCTCGTACTGCCCAGCTGAGAGCAACTTCAGCTTAATTGAACATTTTATTGTCTAAACACGGCTAAGAGATATGGACTCTCATCGTGCGTTGTATTTTTGGTAATGACTAAGAACCATTTTCAGAGTCTGTGGAATATTTTTCACGTTTCTTTTTAACCGACTGCTTTGATATAATCAGCAAGTATTGCTGTCTATATAGTAACCTCCGGCCACTACGACGATACAATAAATTGCTTATTTAATTTAATTATATATTTGAAAAGTGATTAATTTCATTATCAATAATTTCAAAGACGTATCAAATTAATATATATAACAAATTACTGAACATAAACTTGATAAGAAGAAATTCAGCGTAAACTTAACTATTCCTGTTACTCCGATGAATATCCAATGACTTTATAAGACACAAAAAAAATGGTATTTAATGAATGCGCAGAGAACCCACATCACCAACCATAGTTGATTGATTTTATTGACATTTTTATTTGACAGTTTATTTCTGATTATTTTAGATTAATTTCCTCATACTAGACATTTTTTCGAAATTCGATCCGATACATGTAATGAAAATGCCAAGCCTCGATTTAGATTAAATTAAATTAAAGGGAGTTATAGTATGAAGATCGCATGATCCCAGCAATTGATCCAATAACGTTCCAGAGTTCCAAAAATGATCCAACAGTAGCAATTATCGAAAATTTTACCCTGTTATATGAAATGAGTGTTTTCAAGAAACGAGTTAAAGTTATTCCGTTATTATAAGTAAAACACGCTTGAGCATCTGAAACAGTTTTTTTGGTGGGCATTTACAGGAACTTTCCTGAGTGTCTCGCCTATTTGTACAATTACAAATGGGAAGCACTGGCTCAACCACAGCCTCCTGAGTCATGACAGCCACTCGGGCAGCATTCACAAGAAAGTAGTCTCCCTTGCAATCGAGATTTTGTTCTCTCATTTTAATGTTGACAGATTTCGAGGATAGGCTATAGGAAAAAGTGTTCAAATAACAACTTTCAGGTTATTACATCTTTCAATAAATTCTCTTGCAGAATGCTTCAATCTTCAATGCTTATTGCTATGTTTTTAAATTTTAGGTTTCTTTCTTGCGGAAAACATTCAATAGGATTCCGATATGAGACGTTCGCATAAGTCGTTTAATAGTGGATACTGTCTTCATTGCTATAAAACACTGTAACTGTTGTCAGAAAATGACATCCAGCTTGTACGAGCCCAACTTTTTTTTTCAAAAGTTTTATGAAATTCTTTTTGGTATTACTTCAGAATAAGCGCAACCAAAAAAAGTTTTTTTTTAATTATTTTTTTTTTTGGGTTGTAGATAAAGAATCTGAAATCCGTTTTTGGCGGTCGGCATCGGAAATTTTTAATGGAACCTGTTCCTAACTGGACCTAACCTGTGAGGTTTTCGTTGATCGGCTAGGTTTTTTCTATGTTTGAAGTCCGTCCGGCGGCCGTTAAAACCTAGCCAATAGGTTTTTTCTATGTTTGGGTTCCGTCCGGCGGTCGGAAAAAACCTAGCCAATCAACGAAAACCTCGCAACTCCAGCTGAATTGAACATTTATCGGGGAAATGCGGGTAAGACTTTCGAGATATAGATCCTTACCGTTCGTTGCATTTTTAATAACGGTTAAGATCCATTTTCAGAGTCTGTGATATTCTTCACTATTCTTATCCTCAAAAGCTTTGATATTATCATCATGTAATGCTTTCCACATACGTATGACCAGCCAACATCAAAATACTATACACTACAGGCTTCGATCAACTTTTAACCATCGAGGGCACAAAATGTAAATTATTTAAAAGCATAATATCTTAACTCTATGCATGTGTAGAGAATGAAATATATAACATATTACTGAACATGCAATGGGTTAGACAAAATTCAGCACTAACTACGCTATTCCTTATACTCCGATGATGATCCAATGACCTTATGACACAAAAAAACATTTATGAATGTAGTGCGAACCTACATCACCAACCACAGTTTATTAACATAGCTTTATTATTACCATTCGGAACATGTCTAAAAATTTCTGATTATTTTACAGTAATTTCCTCATAACAGATTTTTTTCAGAATTCGATCCTACACAAGTAAGTACATTGTCGTGCCACCGCTCAGATTGAATAAAATCAAAGGGAATTGTAGTATGAAGATCACATGTATCGAGCGATTGATCCAATAACATTCCTGAGTTCCAAAAACGATCCAATATCCGCAGTTTTCGAAAAATTTCACCTGTTCAATGAAATCATTTCTCATGTCTATATATACGCAGAACAGGGCAGCGCTACTCTGAAATGTAGCGGCCGCTACCGCTACACCCACTAGATTGTAGCGAGCGCTACCGCTACCGCTACAGTAAAATGCAGCGCCGCTACATTAGCCGCCACAATAGCCAAAGTTATTGAAAATCACTAAATATTTATTGTTATGCTATTGGGATTTACTCATAAACATTTAATGATAATAAAACATTTTCTAAACATATCAATGCAATTTTATTGCAATTAACCTAACCAAACTAGTACGGGATAGATAAAGTAAATAAAAGTTACAGTTATTTTTATGTTTTACCTACCCTACATGGATGTCTACTTTAATCTACCGATCTCAAAAATTATCCACATATACATATAAAAAATCAGTCTTTTACTTGTGTATATATATGTAGATTATTGTATTGTATATATATGTGGATTCACCTTCCATGTAGGGAAGGTGAAACATGAAAATGACTGTGTAAAAATAACTGTAAGCAAACTGAAACCTGAAAAAATACCGGTAAGTGGTAACTGGTAACAACTTAACAAGTTACAACTAACATGTTGACTCTAGTAACAGGCTGAGGTTGACAACATTACACCGAAATCTTTCGTACAGTTTTATTCTGTAATTTATATTATGTATGTAATTCATGCTGGTTTTTAAATAATATTTAATACTATTAAGTAAAATATAAAGGCTTTATCTATAAATGTAGCGGTAGCGCTGTAGCGGCAAAACCTCGTATCGCTACTTAAATATGTAGCGGGCGCTACCGCTACCGCTACATTGCCTTAAATGTAGCGCCGCTACCACTACCGCTACATGTAGCGCGCTATTGCCAACCTCTGTAATATACGTTAAAGCTGTGTTGGTGTGCATATACAGTTATTGAAAGTAAAACACGTTTGAGCGTCTGACACTTTTTTGGTGGACACTTGTAGGAATTTTCCTGAGTGTCTCGCCTTTTGAACAATTACAAATGGGAAGCACTGGCTCAGCCACAGCTTCCTGAGACCTGACCGAGCCACGCGTGTAGCCCTCATTAGAAAATAGTCTCCCTTGCAATCTTGATTTTCTTGTCTCGTTTTTTATGTTTGCAGATATCGAGCATAGGCTATAGGAAAATCAGCTTCGATAACAATTTCAGGCTATTACATCTTACAATAAATTTACTATCAGAATGTTGCATTCTTCACTGCTTGTTGTTGCATGTCTGACTTCTAAGTTATATTATTGTGAAAAACATTTGATAGGATTCATATACGAGACTCTCGCATAAGTCCTTCAATCGAGCTGCAAACACGACGCGTTCAATAAAACTTATACAAAGGGTGTGAAGCAACACTTTTCGCATTACGTCGTTTTGAATATTTTTAAAGCGGCCAATTTATATACATGAAAACTAGAAAACTCACATTTATAACTTATTATTCGCATTAAACTGGACAAGAATAAATCTAAAGACGCGCGATGGCACGCTCAATACGAATAATTGGCAATGGGTACCATAGCTTCGGCAGCAATTTCAATTAGATTCTTGCGCGTTGTCTTCTTTTTACAATCAATATTACTTATTTCAGTTATTTGGCTCCTCTGAACAATAAAAATTTCCACAATACGCCACATTAAAAATTTATCTCCTCCTGTTATTTTCAAGCTACTGCATTGAGTGACATATAATTTGCTTGCCCCCGTACATAATAAGCCCCCTTTTTCTGATTTGTACATGAGTTGGATTATATACTGAAAAAAAAACTAGGGGAGAGGGTTAATAATTGGTCGAAAAAGAAGATGTAAAAAAAGTAAAATAAAAAATGTAAAAAAAAGCTTCCTGTATAGTCAAAAGGTATTCTTTTTAAAAATTGAATGATATGTCTCTCGATGTTGTAGCACGAAAATTGTAGGAAATGGATTTATGAAAGATCCCCTTTATGCCGTTTTCTATGCATTTCGCGTTTATTTGCATTTATTCCAAATATTTGCATGAGTAAATTGTTTTTCTTTTGGTGGTTCACGTAAGTGGACGAAGTTTCAGAACGATCGGTCATTTAGTTTGGGAGATAAGTTTTAGGATAGACGCTTACCTGAATGACGGTAGCTAAACACGGGAAGGTTAAATTATTATATAAAAGAAGGAAAATTCATTTGAGTTCATAAACGATACGTACATGCAGTGTATAATTCATTGCAGTTAACGTACTAGAATCTGTGTGACATGTTGAGAGGAGCTTCAAACTTCTTAATACGTGTGCAAGATATGCGCGAGTGTTGTTGCATGCAATTGTATTGGTGAAATGAACTTTACTTCTCATTCAAAATTGTTCAGCTAGTCTGAGCCCAGTCAACTTTTCAGAAGTTTATGGAATTATTTTTCCACACGAATATTTACCATTTATATTTTTGTGTCAATTATTAACCTTCTACAGCCGTATGTCACTCTCCGGGAGTATCGAATGAAAAAAGATATGAATTTTTGTGGACTTTTGTTTGCTTTTAAATTCTTAGTTAATTTGCGATTTAAGAAAACAAGTGATATAAACTTTCAACTTAAATTATACGTAAACTATTGAGTGAAGCAACCTGCATGGGTACGTTTTAAAATGGCAAAGGACAGCGTTTTCTTCCGTAAAACTTATTAAAAAGAGGGCTTTAATACTCCTGCTGAGCATTTGCACCGCCTCTCCAGAGTCCCAGCTGATCACGACTGTTGCTACCCAGCCGCAAAATATCTATTACATCTCCGGACATATATAAATCATTAACGTAATTGTAATTGAAATTGATATTTCGAATTTCGTTAATACTAAAGAGATATATCCAGCAATAATTGATATAATATTTCACATGCTGAGACAAATCAAAATCATAGCTACAAAAAAAAAGAAATAATATGCAGTTTGAAATGAAACCTCTCGCGTGGTCCTCAAATTTGAAACTTGAAAATTCTAATCTATTTTTAGAGAATAATTCAATTGCAATGAAAAATTCTTTGGATGTTTACTGCCTGCGAGAATCTAAAATGAGTTCAGTGCTTTATATGAAAAATTCAATTTCTGATATAATCAGTATGAATTATTATATAGCTCCATATTTTGACTAAAGGAAGAAAAATGAGTCGAAGTCGAGCTCTAGCTGCTATTTATTACAAGACAGATAATCAACGTCCAACTCGAGGAAGACATGCACATGAAACGCTCGTGACCGGCCGACGATTTTCACCGCACTACCGCAAATGAATGCAATACGAACTTCGTAGTGCCCTGCAACCCCAACTTAACAGAACATTCTTTATTTTTCTATCGTGAAATATGGCCATGAATTCTATAATACAGATTCTAAACGTTCGTGTCGTTATTTGATGGCTAAAATTATAAGATCAGTTGTACAGTTTTTACTGACTGTGACTTCTATTTCACGATGCCGAACTCTATGCTAGCAGATAATCAGCAGAAAACTTTATACGCTGCCAAAGTAAGACTTTAATATACGGCCCATAACAACAGATTTCATAAAACCCCATAGGGGCTCTATGGTAGAACAGGAGTATGCAGATAATTTAATGGACCGTATTTTGCCCCATAGAAATGCCTAAAATTTCTGCCTTTTTGAATAAGCAGTAAGATGCTATTGTTTTTTCTTTTGTTTTGTGTATTGGTAGCTGAATCACTTTCACAGAAGATCTTTTGATTTACATTTCCATTGTTCAGCTTGCATGGATGTTGGTTGTTCCATGCCGCTGAATCCGGAAAAGTTATTGGTGACATGAGCCTCATTTTTCATTCAAATTTGTTGAACTATAGTTCGAGTCCAAGCAATATTTTAACAATTGTTTGAAATTCTTCTCCACTAAGGTGTTTTCACATTTTATTGCTTCGTCTCATGCAATTATTACAAATATTTTCAAAGTTTCTACGGAGTTATCTAATCGTTGTAGGCCGATGGCTCCAAAACTTGCTGTGATCGAGTACAACTTGAAGGTCGTAGGTGCCACGTTTCGCCAGTTCTGTAGGTTCATTTAACCGTTAATGCTGATCAGTTAGTTAGTTGTATTTTATATCCCTGAATGCGTTAGTATCCTGAGAATCGCGTAGATTTGCTGTTTGATTAACTCAAACGAACAGTTTCATCGTCGCCTTCTAGTTAATCGCTGGGCGTGAGTTTGGGGCTCATCATCGCAGGGCTGAACCTATACTACCTCGCTGTGGTGGCGGAAAGCCTGCACCAATGCACTGATTTCATCTTTGAGTGCATGCAAAATTTTATCAGTTCTTATCCAACATAACTAAAGTTTGGAATCACTAAGGTTTAAGGTGACCCTCCGAAGGGAAATTATTAGTAAAAAGACAATCAACGTCCAACTCTAGGAAGGCATGCGCATGAAACGCGCCGAAGATGATCACCGCACTACAGCGCATGCATTCACCCCGAACTTCGTAATGCCCAGCTGAGAGCAACTCCAGCTAAATTGAACATTTTATTGGGTAAATACCGCTAAGACTACTAAGATATAGACTCTTTTCGTGCGTTGCATTTTAATAACGGCTAAAAACTATTTCCAGAATCTTTGAAATATTTTTCTCGATTCTTTTTTTACCAAAGCTTTGAAATAATCATCAAGTATACTGTGAACATATTGCTGTCGAGCCATCATCATGATATTATTCTACCGACTTTAAGTTCTTATTAAACCGCAAGGGCCCAAGATATATCACTTTTATCTATCACATTTAAATTTGATATAATCATATTCGACGCAAGATTTATATATAAAAATTTACTGAACATATTATTTGTGAGGAGAAATTCAGTACAAACTAAGCTATTCCTGATAGTCGAATGGAGATCAACGACCTTGTGCGCAAAAAAATTGGGATTTACGAATGTACTGTGAACCTACATCACCAACCATAATCTATTGACATAGCTTCATTTGGAACACAGAGCAAACTTTTTGATCATTTAGAGTAATTTCCTCGTACTGGATTTTTTTTCAGAATTCGACCCAGCACATGTAAGGACATTGCCGTGCCACGGTTCAGATTGAACAAAATTAAATGGAATTATAGTATGAAGATCACATGTATCGAGCGATTGATCCAATGACGTTCTAGTTCCAATAACGATCCAATGGTCGCAATTCTCGAAAAATTTAACCTGTTTAGTGAATGGATTTTTTTTTTCAAAAATACGTTAACGGTTCGTAGGTGTGTACATTCAGTTATTATAAGTACAACACGCTTGAGCGTCTGGAACTGTTTTCTGGAAGACATTTGCAGGAAAGTTCCAGAGTGTCTCGCATATTTGTACAATTACAAATGGAAGCATTGACTGAGCCACAGCCTCCTGAGTCCTGATAGTTGACTGAGGCACGCGTGCAGCCCTCACAAAAAGCAGTGTCCATTGCAATCAAGATTTTCTTGTATCGTTTTTTATGCTCTCAGCTTTAGAGGATAGGCTATAGGAAAATCTGTTTCGATAGCAATTTTCAGGCAATTACATCTTCCATGAATTCACTTGCATAATGCTGCATTCTTTACAGTTTATTGTTTGCTTTCAACTTCTAGGTTTCTTTCTTGTGAAAAACATTTAATAGGATTCCGAAACGAGACTCTCGTCCTTTAATCGAGGATACTGTTTCCATTAGTTCCCGATTTTCAAAAACTTCAACTTCATCCTCCATTTATGAGAGGATGAAATTGTAGCAGTATTATCCATGCAATTGTAGTTCATCCAGTTTTTCTAATCCACGTACATGAACGATTGCTGAAATGAGTGGCGTGTCAGCCATTCACCTCATTGGATGATATTAGCGTTAGTGGCCTGTTCGCAATTGTGATGAGTGCATTTATTAGCATCGTTCATATCTCTCACTTCAATAGTACGGCCAGCACACTTAACTGTTACTCATCTGTCAAATAGTACTACCTAAACAGGAAGCTGTATTACTCATTTTTTATAGTATCAGATAAAAAAATTTTAACTCACCTCCTAGCACAGCAGCAAAGTCTGCACTCAATGCGCAGTCTATTATGAATAGCGAGCGAACAACTGTCAAAACGGTCTTTGCTGTGTTTCAGTAAGACAGAAATGTACCGAAATTTTAATAACTATGAAACGAATAAAAAATATTTCCTTAAAGAAGTGGTGAATTCAGTGTCATCAACGTTTTACGCAGTTGACGCCTTGTCGTTAGCCCGCCGTTTAATAAAACTTCGTAAAATATGCATATATATTAATCAAGCTCCCCGCATTGCCGTATATATTAAAAGTAGCGCTTACACACCATTACCTGAAATTCTTACAGGATGCTGGGTCACCCACCTGAAAAAAATTGACGAGTATATAAGCACCGTTAACAGTTAAGTAAAATTTTAATAAATCTTATTTACATTTAGTTAAGTTGTCTGTATAAAATTCCATTTTGATCCATCGCGCTCAAATTAAATAGTATCTCTCATAAGAACGTTTTCTATTGACGATATTAAAAATTGTCTTTAGCATTAACATAGCTAAATATTCACAGTATCCAATCAAATTACCTAAAAAGTGTAATTTTTGACGGCGTAGGATGTGAGGTAACAGACATACTATCATTCAAAAATAGGGAGTTGATGAAGGTGCTGTGTTTTTCTCTCTGGGTCGATAAATGATTAATTATTGATCTATAACTTGGAAAAATAATTCGTCGTAGTTGTATCATATATCTTAGTTGAACTCCACTTCTAAGGTTAAAAATTGGACAGCCACCCGAAATAGATTAGCAAGGACATCGAACAAAAAATTCAGAGACTCTTTTCTACTTGCTTAAATTTTGTACAAAATTGCTGCAACCAGTTATCTATACTCATGCAGTGGTACTGAATATTCACGAATACGGTCTAAAAATATGGATAAAAGCCGACAAAGCCCATATATTGGTACGATGCATATGATGTAAACATTTTAGTGTAGTAAGGCAGAAGCTGTTCATTATTACAAGTTGAAGACAAGAGGAAATATCTTATTGACGATTTTTTTATTGCTTCTCTCTATATACGAATCAGGTTTAAATGGGATTGGAAAGTACAAAATTGAATAAGGTTACCGAGAGACATTTTATTAGAATATTCGACGTTTAGCAATATTAATTGAAGGAATTTATTCAATTCAATATTAATTGAATTGAATCTAGAAACGACTCGTTTCATGTAGCAGGTTAAATTTTCCGATAATTGTGACTATTGGATCATTTATGGAACTCTGGAACGTTATTGGATCAATTACTCGAAACATGCGATCTGCATACTTCATTTTCCTTTAATTTTGTTTAATCTGAATCGTGGCACGGCATTTTCCTTACTTGTGTCGGATCGAATTTTGAAGAAAAAAAAATCTTGTAAGAGGAAATTAATTTAATATTATCAGAAAGCATGCTACGTGTTCCAAATGGTTATAATAAAGCTTTGTTAATAAACTATGGTTGGTGATGTAGGTTCGCGCTACATTCATACATCCAATTTTTTTTGCGTCATGAGGTCATTGGATCTTCATCGGAGTTTCAGAAATAATTTTGTTTGTGCTCAATTTTTTTCAACCTATTGCATGTTCAGTCATTTGTTATATATGATAATTTTATTCAAAATCTCCACGGTCAAGTATAATAATTTACATCACTTTTTCAAATTTTGTGCCCATGCGGGTTGAAAGTAATCGAAGACGGTGGATGGACGGTAGAATGTGGAGAGCCGTAACTGGTGACTATTTCAACGATTGTAGAAAATAAAAGTGAAAAATATTTCCCAGACTCTGAAAATGGAACATGACCGTTATCAAAAATGCAACGCACGATATGAGTCTTTATCTCAAATGTCATAGCCGTATTTACCCAATAAGACGTTCAATTAGGATGGAGTTGTTCTCAGCTGGGCACTACGAGGTTCGGGGTGAATGCATGCGCTGTAGTGCGGTGATCATCTTCGGCTGATCAGGCGCGTTTTATGCGCATGCCTTCCTCGAGTTGGACGTTGATTGTCCAGTACTAATTTCCCTTCAGATGGAAATTAAACTTTAGAAATGAAACCTCGGGAATTAAACCTTGGAAATTAAACTTCAAACACTAGCGATGTCAAACTTTAGTTACCTTGGATAAGAATTGATAAAATTTCGCATGCACCCAAGGAGCGAATCAGCGCACCACAGCGAAGGTGGTAGAGCCCTGCCCTGCTATTCTGTGCAGCCCTGCGCCGAGCCCCGAACTCCCGCCTGGCGATAAACTCGAAGGCGACGATGAAACTGTTCAATCGATTGAACTATTCTAACAGCAAATCTACGCGATTCAAACGCATTCAGGCTCGTTAAGAATGAATGATGTAAATATTATATAATAATGATGTTCTTATGGATGAAAATAACGCAAAAAGAAATTAATGATGAAAATATTCATCATAGATGCTGGGTCGTATAACTCAATGAAGCTGACCAATTATGCTGCAGTTGCTGCGCAACGCGAGGCTCGGGGTGCGGTGAACACAGTCAGCAGATAAAGAGCGTTTCATCTTCCTCGGGTTGGACATTAACAGTCTAAATATCTTAAATCTTAGCGGTGCTATACTTCAGTTAGCTTGGATATGAATGGCCAAAATTTCACATGCACCCTAGGATCAAATCAGCTCATCGGTGAAGGCTTTACGCTACCACGAGTCCCTAACTCCCGCCGGGGGACGAACTCGATGCGACGACGAAGCGTCGTGAGCGTTTGAAGTCTTGCGGCAAATTACTGTCATACGAACTGGAATATTGGTTATGATGTATAACAGAATATTAAATGCCGCATTGTCTAATTGAATTGCTCAAGCATTACACCTGGGAGTTGAAGTGGTTATCAATAAAATTAGAGAAATAAATGCAACCAAAAATATATATTAACGGTTAGATGAAGCATTCGTGGCACGCGTTGCTAACTGGCGCAACGCGGCGCCTGTCCGACCTCCAAGTTGTACTCGATCACAGCAAGTTTTGGAGCCATCGGCCTACTGCGGTGAGGCAACTGCAGAGAAAATCTAAGACCGTTCTTAATAATTGACACGAAAATATAAATGGAAAAATATTCGTGGTCCTAATGAATTTCATGAGACTTTTAAAAATTAATTGGGCTCCTTACTACCTGAACAATTTTGAATGAAAAGTATAGTTCATTTCACGAGTTCAACTGGATGTAACGACACTGGCGCAAGTCTTGCACACGTATCAAGAAGTTTGAAGCTCTTCTCTACATGTGATACAGATTCTAGCACGTTAACTGCAATGAATTATTCACTGCATGTACTGTATCGTTCAAGAACTCAAATGATTCATCCTATTTTTATATAATAATTTAACCTAACGTTGTTTAGCTATCGTCATTCAGGGGAGCATCTATCCAAAAATTTATCTCCTTAACTTTACTACACTACTTGTCTCCTCGAACAAAAATAAAATAAGCCCAGCAACTTAAGTTATCTGCAGAGCATCAAACAGATAGAGAATCAGTGTGGTGCGAACTTTCTCTCAAAGGCAAAGATAGCCTTCTCATAGGGGTCGTTTATACTGTAGATCACCTAACAGCTCCTTTGATAACAATACAGTACTAAACCTCCTTTTACCGATCATGACTTTCAGCAGGTCGCATACGTTGATCGTTGGTGACTGAAACCATGCATCCAGAAGTAGACTGGGCAGATGAATCCTCTCCAAAAGATGGAGAGGCTATCTACTAATGAAGAATCATTTACTAATGAAGAATCAATGTATTTCATTAGTATTTACTAAGAATCAATGACAGATGAGCTTCGCCACGAGGCTCCGTTGGGCAAAAGCCACCACCAATCATTGCTTTTCAGTATTAATTGCTGTGCGGAAAAGACGCTTCGGAAGCATGAACGTTTGAACTTAGCAAAATGAGACTATGTTAGACTCTGTGATGCATTGAATGCGGCGAATATTTCGGTCTGTATTAAGGACATAATGTGGCTCATTCTTGGTCATATCTCAGAAACACGCATATGTCTGCAGTTGATGCCTCTGTACCTAAGATTACGCTTAGAATTGGGTGTCTCGCATAATTTTACAATTTTACATGTGCTGATCACTGAACACTGGAAGATTCTACTGACTGCCCTCAGAACAAAGAAGTCTCCCTTCATGTCGATATAGAGTAGTCTCCCTGGGACTGGCGTGCGCCCTTGGGCGCGGAGGTGAGCCGCGTGGGCCGCGTGGGCAGCACGCTTGACATTTCTAATATAATAACAATTGAGCGGTCCTCAATTGTTATTTACCTTGGCTCATGATCGAGGCGTGCGTGCTGCTGTCCTAGTAATCCTAAAAGAACCTTACATCGGCAAACAATATTCGATAACTATATAACTATAACGATAACTATAAACTATAACTATAAGGATAACTGTAGAAAGTAAAACTATAACTGAATAAACTATATCTACATATCTAACTAGGGCCATTTTCTCTTTCGTTTTTTATGTCGAATGATTTCAAAGATAAGCTGTTTCGAAAACTGTTCATATTAATTATCTTGCCTCCTCAAAGAAGTTTATTCGAAGATATTGCATGAAGTAGTTTTTACGTTTCTATCTTCTTTTAAAATTGAAAATATTCTATGGGTTCAATAAGCGACCCTCAATTGTTATTTACCAATCATTATATTTTGAGTGTGGTAATAACTAATATTTTGTTGTCAGGTCATGTGATACAAATTATTAAATTTTTATTAGTAAAATTATAAAGAAAGAATTCCAATCCATAGCTTCTCTCGTTTAAGTTCCAGCGCAAAACAGAAAATGAGCATCAACAAACGACTGAAATTTTTCCGACTTACAGATCTGGCACGAGTATTTAACATAATTAGGTTGACCGCAAAAATGTCTCGCATGAGCGTGATGCTTGGCACTCGTAAGGTGTAACTCTCCTGGCATCGCACGGCCGCTCCGTGTAGCCCTGGCTGTAGTTACGGAGACCGATGCAGGCTTCGATTGTAGGACCTGTCAAAGCAGGCACGGCAATTGCGACAATCTGGATAGAACGCAGTGACCTTGAGCAGTATATTCGGGTTTAAGTTTCATTTCTCAACAATATTTTTGCATTCCCGCCTATCTCAGGTGTTGTCTTTAGGGCTCATTTTTTCCAGAAAAAAAAACAGGTAACATCCAGCCTCTCGTATTTATCGTTTAAAAAAAGGAAAAGGTTAACGGTTTTCTTCCATAAAACTTTTTAAATTGAAAACTTAGATACTCCTGCTGATCATTTGCACCGCCTCTCCAGAGACCGAGCTGATAACGACTGATCCAATCCAGCCGCAAAATCGCTGTTCCATCTCAGGACATATATATAAATCATTATCGTAATTGTAAATAAAATTGATATTTAATTAATACTTAAGAGATATATTAAGCAATTGATTTAATATTTCTCACGCTGAGACAAATCAAAATCATCGCTACAAAAACACAATTAGAAGCACTTCAACATGAAACCTCTTGTTGTCCTCAAACATGGAACATGAAAATACTTATCTATTTAGAAGAAAAAATTTAATTCCTACGAGAAATTCATTGCAGGTTTCCTGCCCGTGAGAATCTAAAATAAGCTGAGTGCTCGATATCAAGAATCAATTTCTGATATAATCAGTATGAATTATTATATAGCTCTATTTGACTTCCGGGAGAAAATAAGTAAAAGTCTAGCTCTGCTACTTCCGCTGCCACATGCAGCTCAAAACCTACAGTAGTGCATAGATTTGCTCCTCCGGTGCATGTAGATTTAAACCGTTAATGTTGATCAGTTAGTTGTATTTTATTTCCTGAATGCGTTAGTATCTTGAAAATCGCGTAGATTTGCTGTTTGATTAACTCAAACGAACAGTTTCATCGTCGCCTTCTAGTTAATCGCTGGGCGTGAGTTTGGGGCTCATCATCGCAGGGCTGAACCTATACCACCTCGCTGTGGTGGCGGAAAGCCTGCACCAATGCACTGATTCCATCTTTGAGTGCATGCAAAATGGCATCAATTCTTATCATATATAACTGAAGTTTGGCATCACTAAGGTTTAAGTTGACCATCTGAAGGGAAATTATTAGTAAAAAGACAATCAACGTCCCACTTTATAGGAAGGCATGCGCATGAAACGCACCGAAGATGATCACTGCACTACAGCGCATGCATTCACCCCGAACTTCGTAATGCCCAGCTCAGAGCAACTCCAGCTTAATTGAACATTTTATCGGGTAAATACGGCTAAGATTTCTGAGATATAGACTCTTTTCGTGCGTTGCATTTTTGATAACGGCTAAAATCCATTTCCAGAATCTGTGAAATATTTTTCTCGATTCTTTTTTACAAAACCTTTGAAGTAATCATCAGGTATACTGTTCACAAACTGATGTCCAGCCACTATCAAGATGCGAAATACTACTGACTTAGATTTAATATTAACCCGCAAGGGCCCAAAACATGTCACTTTTGCATTAACTATTACGTATTCTTCAATGACGAGAGTTTGACATATAACAGTTTACTGAAAATGTGTTCATTCGCAAGAAGTTTAGCACAAACTAATCTATTCCTGATAGTCATTTGGAGATGAACGACCTTATGCACAAAAATTGAGATTTATGAATGTACTGTGAACCTACATCACAAATCATAATTTATTGACATAGCTTCATTTGGAACACGGAGCATACTTTTTGATCATTTAGAGTAATTTTCTAATTCTGGATTTTTTCAGTATTCGACCCAACACATGTAAGGACATTGCCGTGCCATGGTTCAGATTGAACAAAATTGAAGGGAATTATAGTATGAAGATCACATGCATCAAGCGATTGATCCAATGACGTTCTAGTTCCAATAACGATACAATGGTCGCAATTATCGAAAAATTTACCCTGTTAAGTTGATGGATTTTCTTCCAAAAATATGTTAACGGTCCGTAGGCGGTAGGTGTGTACATTCAGTTATTATAAGTAAAACACGCTTGAGCCTCTGGAACTGTTTTCTGGAAGACATTTGCAGGAAAGTTCCAGAGTGTCTCGCCTATTTGTACAATTACAAATGGAAGCATTGACTGAGCCACAGCCTCCTGAGTCGTGACAGTTGACTGAGGCACGCGTGCAGCCCTCACAAAAAGCAGTCTCCCTTGCAATCGAGGTTTTATTGTATCGTTTTTTATGCTCTCAGCTTTTGAGGATAGGCTATAGGAAAATCTGTTCCGATAGCAATTTTCTGGTAATTAAATCTTCCATGAATTCACTTGCAGAATGCTGCATTCTTTACAGTTTATTGCTGGTTTCCAACTTATAGGTTTCTTTCTTGTGAAAAATATTTAATAGGGTTCCGAAACGAGACTCTCGTCTAAGTCCTTTAATCGTGGATACTGTTTTCACTAGTTCAGGATTTCAAAAATTTCCACTTCATCACCCATTTATGCGAGGATGAAATTGTAGTAGTTGTATCCATGCAATTGTAGTTCATCCAGTTTTGCTAATCCACGTACATGAACGATTGCTGAAATGAGTGGTGTGTCAGCCATTCACCTCATTGGATGATATTAACGTTAGTGGCCTGTTCGCAATTGTGATGAGTGCATTTATTAGCATCGTTCATATCTCTCACTTCAATAGTACGGCCAGCACACTAAACTGTTACTCATCTGTCAAATATTACTACCTACACAGGAAACTGTATTATTGATATTTTCTTGTATTAAATAAAAAATGTGCAACTCACCTCTTAGCACAGCAGCAAAGTCTGCATTTAATGCGCTGTCTATTATAAATGGCCAGCAATCAACCGTCATAAACGGTCTTTGTTCTGTTTCAGAAAGACAGAAATGTAACGAAATTTTATTAGCTATGAACTGAATAAGAAATATTGCCTTAAAGAAGTGGCGAATTCAGAGTCATCAACGTTCGACGCAGTTGGCCCCTTATTGGTAGCCGGTAGGCCTTGTATCAATAAAATTTTGTACTATATGCATATATATGATATACATTAATCAAGCTCCCCGCCTTGCCGTATATATTAAAAGTAGCTGTTACTCACCATTACCTGAAATTCTTACAGGATGATGGGTCACCCACCTGAAAAAAATTGACGAGTATATAAGCACCGTTATCAGTCAAGTTAAATTTTAATAAAACTTATCTACATAAAGTTAGGTTGTTTGTATAAAATTCCATTTTGATCCATCGCGCTCAAATTATATAAAATCTCTCATAAGAACCTTTTCTTTTGACGATATTAAAAATTGCCTATAGCATTAACATAGCTAAATATTCACAGGACCCAATCAAATAAATGATGCAATTTTTGACGGCGTTGAATGTGAGGTAACAGACATATAATCATTCAAAAATATGGAGTTGATGCAGGTGCCGTGTTTTTCTCTCTGAGTAGATAAATGATTAATTACATTGACCTGTAAATTGACAAATAATTAGTCGTATAGGTGTATCGTTGCAGTTTCCAAGTTGAAGTCCACTTCCAAGGTTAAAACTTGACGTGTCACCCAAATGATTAGCAAGGACATCGATCAAAAAATTTTGAGAAACTTCTCCTTGTTTAAATTTTGGACGAAAATTAAGCAACCAGTTACCGATACTCATGCAGTCGTGCTGAATATTCACGAATAAGGGCTATAAATATCGAAAGGCCGTTCAAAACTTTTATAAATTGACAAAATCACGATGAGATATACATACAAGTTTTTGTTTAAAACACGGCATTGATTGATCATTTTTAGCGTTAATTGCAAATTGTTTGCACTCGTTCGAAAGCTACAAACAAAACGCGGTCAACAATGATAATACCATGGATGTATATGCAATTTTTTTTGCGTTAGGCCGTTTGAATTTTTATGAAACGACCATTTTTGTATAAGTATAAATATCATAAAAATCACATTTATAGCTTGTTATTCGCGTCAAACTGAACAAAAATAAGTCTAAAGAAGCTTAATGGTGTACTCGATATGAGTAATTGGCAACTGACAAGCTTGGGATACAGTATCAAGACATTTTTTAGCATTTTTTTGATCACTTTAATTATTTGGCTCCACTGAATAATTAAAATTTCCACAATACGCCATAATAAAAATCTATCTCCTCCAATTATTTTCAAGCCACAGCACTGAGTGACATATTATTTGATTCGTACAGACAAGATCTAGCGACTCTTGAAGCCCTGTTTTTTTACTTTGTACATGATTTGGATCACATATTGAAAAAAAAAAAACTAGGGGAGAGGAGGAACAATTGGGGGAAATGGAAAAAACGTTAAATAGAAAAATCGAAAAAGGCTTCAGGAGTCAATAGATATTCTCTTTACAAATATGTCTATCGATGTCGTAGCACAAAAATTGAAGGAGGAGATAGATATATAGTAGACCCTCTTTCTTTGTCATTTTCTTTACATTTCACGTTTTATTTTAATTTTTACGAGAAAATGGCTGAAGCAAATTGCTTTTTTTATGATTTACGTACGTTTACATTTATTTAACATTTTATTGGGTAAATACGGCTATGACTTTTGAGATAGAGACTAATCTCGTGCGTTGCATTTTTGATAACGGCCAAGATACATTTTTATTTTCTACATAGCGTTGAAATTGTCATCAGGTAATGCTGTCCACATTCTATCGTCCAGCTACCGTCTTTGATGACTTATAACCAACAAGGGCCCAATATATAACAAGATATTACAAAGTTTAGGTAAAATATATATTCTCTTATGAGATGATATTGCAATATATAAGAAATTACTGAACATGCAATAGGTTAAACAAAATTGAGCACGAACAAAATTATTCCTGATACTCAGATAATGATCCAATGACCTCATGACGCAAAAAAATTTGGATGTATGAATGTAGCGCGAACCTACATCACCAACCATAGCTTATTATCATAGCTTTATTATAACAATTTGGAACACGTAGCAAGCTTTCTGATAATTTTAAATTAATCTCTTCTTACTAGATTTTTTTTCGAAATTCGATCCGGCACATGTAAGGAAAATGCCGTGCCACGATTCAGATTAAATAAAATTAAAGGAAATTAAAGTATGAAGATTGCATGTTACGAGTAATTGATCCAATAACGTTCTAGAGTTCCAAAAATGAACAAATAGTCGCAATTATAGAAAAATTTAACCTGTTATATGAAATGAGTTATTTCTAAAAATGAGTTGAAGATATTCTGTTTTTATAAGTAAAACACGCAAGAGCTTCTGAAACTGTTTTTTTTGGTGGACATTTACAGAAACTTTCCTGAGCGTCTCGCCCATTTCTACAATTACAAATGGGAAGCACTGGCTCAACCACAGCCTCCTGAGTGCCACTTTGAGTGGTGTCCTGGGGCCATACTTTCAAAAAAATTAAGAGATCGTAAGTTCATCAGCCAATCATTGACGGCCTTTCAATCAAAATCCACCAATCATAGACAAGAAAATAGTGCGTAAGTACTTACGTTCACTCAGCGAGTTTTGAATGTATGGCCCCTGAGTCACAACAGCCACGCGGGCAGCATTCACAAGAAAGTAGTCTCCCTTGCAATCGAGATTTTCTTCTCGTATTTTTATCGTTGACAGATTTCGAGGATAGGCTATAGGAAAATGTGTTCCGAAAACAATTTTCAGGCTATTACATCTTTCAAAAAATTCTCTTGCAGAGTGCTACATTCTTCACAGCTTATTGCAATATTTTCATACTATAGGTTTCTTTTTTGCAAGAAACATTTAATAGGATTGCGATGTGGACTCTCGCATAGGTCTTTTAATCGTGGATACTGTTTTCATTGCTATAAAACTCTGTACGTGTTGTCAGAAAATGACATCCAGTTTGTATGAGCCCAACTTGTTTTTCAAAAGTTTTATGAAATTTTTTTCATTTACGAATAAATCCTCGTTTCTTTTTCGTGTCAATAATTAAGAACGGTCCTAGAGTTTTTCTTCAGTTGCCTCACCGCAGTAGGCCGATGGCTCCAAAACTTGCTGTGATCGAGTACAACTTGGAGGTCGGACATGTGCCGCGTTTCGCCAGTTAGCAACGCGTGCCATCTTCAATTAACCGGTAATGTTCATCAGTTAGTTGTATTCATTTCCCTGAATGCGTTATTATCCTGAGAATCACGTAGATTTGCTGTCAATTAATAGTTCAATCGATTGAACAGTTTCATTGTAGCCTTCGAGTTTATCGCCAGGCTGGAGTTCGGGGCTTGGCGCAGGGCTGCGCAGAATAGCAGAGCAGGGATCTACTACCTTCGCTATGGTGCGCTGATTCGCTCCTTGGGTGCATGCGACATTTTATCAATTCTTATCCAAGCTACTGAAGTTAGGCATCGATAAGGTTTAAGGTGACCATCTGAAGGGAAATTAGTACTGGACAATCAACGTCAAACGCGAGGAAGGCATGCGCATGAAACGCGCCTGATCAGCCGAAGATGTTCACCGCACTACAGCGCATGCATTCACTCGAACCTCGTACTGCAGATCTGAGAGCATCGATCTCCAGCTTAATTGAACATTTTATTGGGTAAATACGCCAAGACTTTTGGGATGTAGACTCTTATCGTGCGTTGCATTTTTGATAACGGCTAAGATCCATTTCATGAGTCTGCGAAATATTTTTCACGATTCTTTTCTACAAAAGCTTTGAAAAAATTATCAGGAAATGCTGCCCACATACAAACCTCCAGCCACCGTCATGTTACTAAGTCTGACAAGTTTCGATATATTACTAACCCTCAGCGCACAAAATTTTACATTTTTTTAACTACTTTTAAATATTCCTTACTAGTAGAAGATGGAACTGCAATATATAACAATTTACTGAAAATGCAATAGGTAGAACAAAATCGAGCACAAACTGAATTATTCCTGATACCCATTTCAAGAACCAATGACCTCATAACACAAAGAATAAGGATTTATGAATGTCTTGCAAACCCACATCACCAACCATAGTTTTTAACATAGCTTTATTATCAACATTTGGAACACGTAGTAAGCTTTATGATATTTTTCAATTAATTTCCTCATACTAGATTTTTTTCAAAATTCGATCCGACACATGTAATGAAAATGCCGTGCCACGATTCAGAATAAATAAATTTAAAGGGAGTTATAGTATGAAGATCGCATGTTTCGAGTAATTAATCCAATAACGTTCCAGAGTTCCAAAAATGATCCAATTGTCGCAATTATCGAAAAATTTAACCTGTTATATGATATGATTTTTTTCTAAAAATAAGTTAAAGTTATTCCGTTATTACAAGTAAAACACGCTTGAGCGTCTGAAACTGTTTTTTGATGGACATTTACAGGAAGTTTCCAGAGTGTCTCGCCTATTTGTACAATTACAAATGGGAAGCACTGGCTCAGCCAAAGCCACATGAGTCATGTCAGCCCCGCGGGCAGCATTCACAAGAAAGTAGTCTCCCTTGCAATCGAGATTTTCTTCTCTCATTTTCATGTTGACAGATTTCGAGGATAGGCTATAGGAAAATGTGTTCCGATAACAATTTTCTGGCTATTACATCGTTCAATAAATCTCTTGCTGTATGCTTCATTCTTTACTGCTTATTGCAATACTTTTAAACTTTCTTTCTTGCGAAAAACATTTATTAGGATTCCGATACGAGACTTAGGCCGATGGCTCCAAAACTTGCAGTGATCGAGTACAACTTGGAGGTCGGACAGGCGCCGCGTTTCGCCAGTTAGCAACGCGTGCCATCTTCATCTAACCGTTAATTTTTATCAGTTAGTTGTATTCATCTCCCTGAATGCGTTAGTATCTTGAAAATCACGTAGACTTGCTGTCGATTGAAGTTCAATCGATTTAACAGTTTCATGGTAGCCTTCGAGTTTATCGCCAGGCGGGAGTTTGGGGCTCGGCGCAGGGCTGCACAGAATAGCAGAGCAGGGCTCTACTACCTTCGCTGTGGTGCGCTAATTCGCTCCTTGGGTGTTTGCGAAATTTTATCAATTCTTATCAGAGCTAACTGAAGTTTGGCTTCGCTAAGGTTTAAGGTTACCATCTGAAGGGAAATTAGTACTAGACAGACAATCAACGTCCAACTCGAGGAAGGCATGCGCATGCAACGCGCTTGATCAGCCGAAGATGATCACCGCACTACAGCGCATGCATTCATCCCGAACCTCGTGGTGCCCAGCTGATAGCAACTCCAGCTTAATTGAACATTTTATTGGCTAAATACGGCTGACTTTTGATTTATAGACTCTTATCGTTCGTTGCATTTTTGATATTGTCTAAGAACCATTTTCAGAGTCTATGAAATAATTTAACAAAACATTTGTCACAAATGGTTTGAAATAAACATCAGGTAATGCTGTAAACATAACAAATCCACCTACCAACAAGATCACAAATCTTGCTCTTTCTATTTAACACCTTACCCCGTACGGGATTCAAAATTCAATAACAGTGTCGCAATTAAAATATTATTATTTTTATTGAACAAACAAGATGTATGATATAATCGTTTACTGAACATGCAATTAATTCGTCAAAATTTGATCACAAACTGAATTATTTCTTCCACTTCGATGAAGGTTTAATGACTTGTACATAGCAAGCCAAGAACCAAATTCGGATTTATAAATGTACTGCGCACCTACATCACCTACCATAGCTTATTGACATAGCTTTATTATTTACATTCGGAACATGTAGCCAAGTTTCTGGTTATTTTTAGAGTAATTTCAACGTACTAGATTATTTAAAAATTCGATACAACAAAAGTAAGGAAATTGCGCTGCCACCATCAGATTAAAAAAAATTAAAAGGAGTTATAGTATGAAGATTGCATGTTTCGAGCAATTGATCCAATATTTTTCCAGAGTTCCCATAACGATCCAATAGTAACAGTTATCTAAAAATGAAATTTGTTAAATGAAATGAGTTTGCTTCTATATATACGTTAAAGGATTTTTGATGTGCATATTCAGTTAATACAAGTATAGCATGCTGGAGCGTCTGAAAACGTTTTTTGATGGACATTTTCAGGGAATTTCCTGAGTGTCTCGCTTATTTTTACAATTACAAACGGGAAGCACTGGCTCAGCCACAGCTTCCAGTCTCCAGAGTCCTGACTCAGCCACGTGTGCAGCCCTTAAAAGAAAGTAGTCTCCCTTGATATCAAGATTTTCTTGTTTCGTTTTTTATGTAAGAAGATTGAGAGGATAGGCTATAGGAAAATCTGTCCCGATAACATTCTTCAGGCTATTACATCTTCCAATAAATTTACTTGCAGAATGCTTCATTCTTCACTGCTTGTTGTTGTGTTTTTTTACAACACTTCTCTTTAACTTCACTTCTTGTTTGTCTGTCTGTTTGTCTGTCTGTCTGCTACAAATCTTGTAATCGAAATTTAACAAACTTCTACTTATCCTATCGATCTGAAATTTTGCATACGTGTTTAAAGTTGGAGACAATGCATGAATCAAATGTCAAAATAAATGATTTTAAAAATTAAAAAAAATTTTTTTTAGTATTAAAAAAATTGAAAAAATAATTTTCTCAGCTTCAAATCTTATAATTGATATTTCACACACTTTTACCTCTCTAATTGATCTTAAATTTTGCACACTTGTTTGAAGTCATAGGCAATGCATGAATCAATTAATAGAATAAATAATTTTGAAAAAAAAATTTATGTATTAAAAAAATTTATATATTAAAAAAATTGAAAAATTAATTTTTTTAATATTCGAAAATTAAATGAGAAATTCATGGTACGTCTTTAAGATTGGAGACACTGGATTCTTTGGAAGTGTTGTCTTTAAAAAGTAATTTTTAAACGTATATTTTAACTTCTAGGTTTCTTTCTTCTGGAAGAAATTCAATGGTATTCCGATACGAGACTCTGGCATATGTCCTTTAATCGTGGTTACTGTTTTCACTGCACCAAACTCTTGTGTGTTGTCGGAAAAATGACATAAAAAAAATGGAAATTACAGCATTTTAACTTGAAACCTATCATGTTACTCTCATTTTGAAGTTCCATATCGATATTTGAGAGAGAATTAGATTGTTATAATAATATATTGCATGTTAATTTCTGTATTATTCATTAGAAATTTATTCGCTAAAAAGTGATCCCCAATGATAATGAGAAAATAAAAGTCAAAAATTATATTATAAGATATTGCGGGAAGGATTATATAGAAGCGACTGCAATTCTGCAAGTCACCGCGTGCAAGTAGCCGTCATGGATCTTTCGTGATGCCCTTTTGAATACGTTGAAAATAAATATTTTGAAATTATTCGTTTAATAGATATCTTTAATTAAATCTGTAATTATAGATCATAATTCGCGTTAATTGCAAAGTGTTAGCAATCTTTTGAGAACAGCATACAAGCCGCGTTCTATAAAACAACAACCATGTATGTACATGCAATACTTATTGCGTAAGGCCGTTTTTACCTTCTATAAAATGACCTCTCTGTATTAATACATACAAATTTTTGTGTAAAAACAGGCATTAATAGATAATTATTCGCGTTACTTGCAAATCATTTGCACTCGTGCCAAAGCTACAAACAAGATGCGTTCAATAAAGCTCATACCAATGATTTATATGCAATACTTTTTGCGTTAGGCCGTTATGCACTTACATAAAATTATCATTTTATAGAAATATATATCAGAAAAATAAAATTTTTTGCTTATTATTTGCGTCAACCTGAACAAGAATAAGTCTAAAGACGCGCGATGGTATCCTCAATACGGATAATTGGCAATGGATAAGCTTGGGCTACAGTATCAAGAATTTTTTTGGGCATTTTTTTATTTTTGATCAATAAATTTTACTTATTTAGCTCCCCTGGAATATTGAAATTTCCACAATACGCCATCTTAAAACCTATCTCCTCCTATGATTTTCAAGCTTTAGCAATTGAGTGGCATATATCATTTGATTATAGTAAAGACCATACATGACGAATCTGGAAGCCCTGTTTCTCTGATTTGTACATGATTTGTAGTATATATTAGAAAAACAAGGGGAGAGGGGTTAACAAGTGTTTTTTACAAGTGTTTACAAGTGAAACACCAAGTGCTTACGCAAGTGAAATGCAAGTGTTTACATGTGTTTACAATTGAAAAATAAGTGTTTAGAAGTATTTTCGAGTGTTTACAAGTGTTTGCAAGAGTTTACAAGTGTTTACAAATGTTTACAATAGTTTTCTAGTGTTTAAAAGTGTTTAAAAGTGTTCACAAGAGTTTACAGGTGTTTACGAGTGTTTACAAGTGTTTATAAGCAAAACAACAAGTGTTTGCAAGTGAAGCACAAGTGTTTACAAGAGTTTACAGTGTGTACAAGATTTTACAAATGTTTACAAGTGTTTACAAGTGAACAAGTATTTACAGGTGTTTACGAGTGTCAACAATTGGAGAAAATGGAAAAAAATGACAAATAAAATAAAAAATCTAAAATAGGGTTGGAGTCAACAGATATACTTTTTGCAAATCGAATGATATGTTTCTCGATGATTTATGAAGGACCCCCTTTTTGCTATTTTCCATGAATTTCACGTTTTATTATAATTTTTTCCGAAAAATTCGCTTAAGCAAATTGATTTTCTTTTGGAGATATACATAAGCGTACGAAGTTTAACCAGAAAGATCGGTCATTTAGTTTAGGAGATAATTTTTAGTGTAGACGCTCCTCTGAATGATGATAGCTAAATATGGTAAGGGTAAATTATTATATAAAAGTATGACGAATCATTTGACTTAATGAACGGTATAGTATACATGCATTGAATAATTCAATGCAGTTAACGTACTTATTTGTATCACATACAGTTGAACTGGTGAAATGAACTTTTCATTCAAAGTTGATCAGCTAGTATGAGCCCAACTAATTTTTTAAAAATTTCATGAAATTCTTTTAACCACGAGTAAATCACCATTTATTTTTCGTGTCAATTATTAAGAACTGTCCAAGAGTTTTTCTTCAGTTGCCTCACCGCAGTAGGCCGATGGCTCCAAAACTTGCTGTGATCGAGTGCAACTTGGAGGTCGCACAGGTGCCGCGCTTCGCCAGTTCTATATAGCTTCATTTAACTTTTAATGTTGATAAGTTAGTTGTATTTTATTTCCCTGAATGCGTTAGTATCCTGAGAATCGCGTAGATTTGCTGTTTGATTAACTCAAACGAACAGTTTCATCGTCGCCTTCTAGTTAATCGCTGGGCGTGATTTATCAATTCTTATCCGAAATAACTGAAGTTTGGCATCACTATGGTTTAAGGCGACCATCCGAAGGGAAATTAGTACTATATAAATCGACAATAACGTCCAACTCGAGGAAGGCATGCGCGCCCGAACCTCGTAGTGCCAAGCTAAGAGAAACACCAGCTTAATTAAACATTTTATTGGGTAAATACGGCTAAAGATTTTGAGACGTAGACTTTTATCGTGTGTTGCATGTTTGATAACGGCTAAAATTCATTTTCAGAATCTGTGAAATATTCTTCACGATTCTTCTTTACAAAAGCTTTGAAATAATCATCGTGTAATTTTGTCCACATTCTACTATCCAGCCTTCTATAAGCAAAATACTACAGACTCCGATTACTTTTTAACCCGCAGGGTTATAAAATTTAACAGACTTTTTAAGTTTTCTTTAACCAAACACTTGACCTAGTATGATAGAGATGCTATATATAACAATGTACTGAAAATGCAATAGCAGAAATTGAGCACAAACTAAATTATTCCTGATCCTCCAATGAAGATTCATTGACCTCATGACAGAAAAAAAATTGGGATTTATGAATGTAGCGCGAACCTACATCACCAACTATAGTTGATTAACATAGCTTTATTATTACCATTTGGAAGTCGTAGCAAGCTTTCTGATAATTCTAGATTAATTTCCTCATACTAGATTTCATTCAAAATTCGATCCGACACATGTCACGTCCGAAAATGCCGTGCCAGGATTCAGATTAAATAAAATTAAAGGGAGTTATAGTATGAAGATCGCTTGTTTCGAGAAATTGATCCAATAACGTTCCAGAGTTCCAAAAATGATCCAATAGTCGCAATTATCGAAAAATTTAACCTGTTATATGAAATGAGTTTGTTTCGAAAAATGAGTTAAAGTTATTCCGTTATTATAAGTAAGACACGCCTGAGCGTCTGAAACTGTTTTTTTGGTGAGCATTTACAGGAACTTTCCTGAGTGTCTCGCCTATTTGTACAATTACAAATGGGAAGCACTGGCTCAACCACAGCCTCCTGAGTCATGACAGTCACGCGGGCAGCATTCACAAGAATGTAGTCTCCCTTGCAATCAAGATTTTCTTTTCTCATTTTAATGTTGACAGATTTCCAGGATAGGCTATAGGAAAATGTGTTCCGATAACAATTTTCAGGCTATTACATCCTTCAATGAAATCTCTTGCAGAATGCTTCATTCTTCACTGCTTATTGCTTTGTTTTTAAACTCTAGGTTTCTTTCTTGCGAAAAATATTTAATATAATTCCATTATGAGACTTGAATAAGTCTTTTAATCGTGGATACTGTTTTCATTGCTATAAAACTCTGCACGTGTTGTCAGAAAATCACATCCAGCTTGTATGAGCCCAACTTATTTTTCAAACGTTTTATGAAATTCTTTTAATCCACGGATAATTCCCCGTTTATTTTTTGCGTAAATTATTATTAACGGTCCTAGAGTTTTTCTGCAGTTGCCTCACCGCAATTGGCCGATGTCTCCAAAACTTGTAGTGATCGAGTGCAACTTGGAGGTCGGACAGGCGCCGCGCTTCGCCAGTTAGCAACGCGTGCCATCTTCATTTAACCGTTAATGTTCATCAATTAGTTGTATTCATCTTCATGAATGCGTTAGTATCCAGAGAACCACGTAGATTTGCTGTTAGAATAGTTCAATCGACTGAATAGTTTCATCGTCGCCTTCGAGTTTATCGCCAGGCGGGAGTTCGGGGCTCGGCGCAGGGCTGCACAGAATAGCAGAGCAGGGCTCAACTACCTTCGCTATGATGCGCTGATTTGCTCCGTGTTGATGCGCTGATTTGCTCCGTTTTATCAATTCTTATCCAAGGTAACTGAAGTTTGGCGTCGCTAAGTTTTAAGGTGACCATCTGAAGGGAAATTAGTACTGGACAATCAACGTCCAACTCGAGGAAGGCATGCGCATGAAACGCGCCTGATCAGCCGAAGATGATCACCGCACTACAGCGCATGCATTCACCCCGAACCTCGTAGTGCCCAGCTGAGATGCTGTCTCTTATACACATCTAGATGTGTATAAGAGACAGTCCTTGAGTGGATTAAGCTACAGAAGCCTGTAGTTTGGTATCCATGCTACATTGAGTGCCTATTTCGAGGCGCACGGGACTTTGTCACGCCGTCCTGAAAAGTTTGAAAAGTTCAACTTATTGTCACGGAAAACCTATCTCCTCCTACAGTTTTCAAGCTACAGCAATGAGAGTTATATCATTCGATTTGTAAAGACCATATCTATCGACGTGGCCATCGCTTTTTTTGAATTTGTGCATGGTTCGTCATATAAATGGGGGAGAAGGGGGGGAGGGGGTGAAAAAAGTGAAAAAATGGGAAAAACGCGCATAAATAAAAAAATATGGGGAAAATGAAAAAAAGCGATGGCTAGGTCGATAGATATGGTCTTTACGAATCGAATGATATGTGTCTGGATGTTGTAGGACGATATTTGTAGGAGGAGATAGATTTTCTGTAGTACCCATTTTTGTCCGTTTTCTATGAATTTCACGTTTTCTATCAATTTTTTCGAAAAATTCATACGAACAAAATGTTATTTGTTTTACATTTTACGTATGTATGTGAAGTTTCATGATGATCGGATGATAACTGTAGAAGTTTTTCCGGAGGGTAGCCGGTCCCCTTAATGAACAGGCAATTGCCCAGACAAAATTCAGCACAAACTTAGCTATTCCTGATAGTTCGATGGAGATACATCAAAACCTTACGACACAATAAAATTGGGATTAATGAATGTACTGCAAACCTACATCATCAATCATAATTTACTGACATAGCTTTATTATTACCATTTGGAACACGTCTCAATTATTACAAATATTTTCAAAGTTTCAACGGAGTTATCTAATCGTTGTAGGCCGATGGCTATAAAACTTGCTGTGATCGAGTACAACTTGAAGGTCATACAGGTGCCGCACTTCGCCAGTTCTATAGCTTCATTTAACCGTTAATGTTAATCAGTTAGTTAGTTGTATTTTATTTCCCTGAATGCGTTAGTATCCTGAGAATCGCGTAGATTTGCTGTTTGATTAACTCAAACGAACAGTTTCATCGTCGCCTTCTAGTTAATCGCTGGGCGTGAGTTTGGGGCTCATCATCGCAGGGCTGAACCTATACTACCTCGCTGTGGTGGCGAAAAGCTTGCACCAATGCACTGCTGCGACCTTTGAGTGCATGAAAAATTGTATCAGTTCTTATCCGAAATTACTGAAGTTTGGCATCACTAAGGTTTAAGGTGACCATCCGAAGGGAAATTAAATTATTACTAAATAGACAATAACGTCCAACTCGAGGAAGGCATGCGCATGAAACGCGCCTGATCAGCCGAAGATGATCACCGCACTACAGCGCATGCAGTCACCCCGAACCTCGTAATGCCCAGCTGAGAGCAACTCAAGCTTAATTGAACATTTTATTGGGTAAATACAGCTAGACTTTTGAGATGTAGACTTTTATCGTGCGTTGCATTTTTGATAAGGCCTAAAATCCATTTTCAGAATCTGTGAAATATTCTTCTCGATTCTTTTTTACAAAAGCTTTGAAATAATCATCAGGTAATACTGCCCACAAACTAATATCCATCCATCTTCAAGATGCTAAATACTATAGACTCCAATTACTTATTAACCCGTAAGGGCACAAAATTTAACGTTTTTCACCTTTTCAAAACCTCTTGAGCACAACAGTATGATGGAAATGCTATATATAACAATGTACTGAGCATGCAATAGCACAAATTGAGCAAAAACTAAATTATTCCTGATCCACCGATGAAGATTCAATGACCTCATGACAGAAAAAAATTGGGATTTATGAATATAGTGCGAACCTACATCACCAACCGTAGTTTATCATAACACAGCTTTATTATTAACATTTGGGACACGTAGCAAGCTTTCTGATAATTTTAGATTAATTTCCTCATACTAGATTTTTTTTTCAAAATTCGATCCGACACATGTGAGGAAAATGCCGTGCCAGGATTCAGATTAAATAAAATTAAAGGGAGTTATAGTATGAAGATCGCTTGTTTCGAGTAATTGATCCAATAACGTTCCAGAGTTCCAAAAATGATCCAATAGTTGCAATTATCGGAAAATTTAACCTGTTATCTGAAATGAGTTTTTTTTCTAAAAATTAGTTAAAGTTATCCCGTTATTATAAGTAAAACACGCATGAGCGTCTGAAATTGTTTTGTTTTTTGGTGGACATTTACAGGAACTTTCCTGAGTGTCTCGCCTATTTGTACAATTACAAATGGGAAGCACTGGCTCAGCCACAGCCTCCTGAGTCATGACAGCCACGCGGGCAGCATTCACAAGAAAGTAGTCTCCCTTGCAATCGAGATTTTCTTCTCTCATTTTTAATGTTGACACATTCCGGGGATAGGCTATATGAAAATGTGTTCCGATAACAATTTTCAGGCTATTACATCTTTCAATAAATTCTCTTGCAGAATACTTCATTCTTCACTGCTTATTGCTTTGTTTTTATACTATAGGTTTCTTTCTTGCGAAAAACATTTAATAGGATTCCGATATGAGACTCGCTTAAGTCATTTAATCGTGGATACTGTTATAGCTATAAAACTCTGTACGTGCTGTCAGAAAATGACATCCAGCTTGTATGAGCCCGTCTTATTTTTAAAAAGTTTTATGAAATTCTTTTAATCCACGGATAAATCCCCGTTTATTTTTCGTATCAATTATTAAGAACGGTCCTAGAGTTTTTCTTCACTTGCCTCACCGCAGTAGGCCGATGGCTCCAAAACTTGCAGTGATCGAGTACAACTTGGAGGTCGGACAGGCGCCGCGTTTCGCCAGTTTATAGCTTCGTTTAATGGGGGGGGGGTATACCCTCCAGAAAAACTTCCACATTTACCAACGTATCTTTCTGAAACTTCACGCATATATTTAAAACCAAAAAACTAAGACATTTTGTTCGTATAATTTTTTCGGAAAAATTGATAGAAAACGTGAAATTCATAGAAAACGGACAAAAAAGGGGGGTACTGTATAAATCTATCTCCTCCTAGGGTTTTCAAGCTACAACATTGAGACGCATATCGTTCGATGTTTAAATACCATACCAATCGAGTAACGAAGGCCGATTTTTTATTTTTGCCTTAGTTTTTTTATTCGCATTTTCCCGTTTTTTTCTCAATTTCTTCTAATTTTCTTCAAATTTTCCCCCCTCTCCCCCATTTTGAATCCAAACTATGCACAAATATAAAAAGGGACTTCGTTACTCGATATGTATGGTCTTCACGAATCGATTGGTATATGTCTTATCGCTGTAGCTTCAAAACTCTAGGAGTTTTGAAGCTAACAATAAGGAGGACAATAAGTGTGAATGTTGAGGAGAGCTCGACAAAGTCCCGGGTGCACTGCAATAGGCGCTCAATGTAGCATAGATACCAAACTAAACGTCTCTGGAGCTTGATTCCACTCAAGGATGATGGGAGCGACTACATGTACAACTCTCCGTGCAAATCCCGGGGGCACCCTGAGCCTCATGTGCACCTTAAAAAACACTGTATTTGTAGTGCTTGGTAAGCGTATTAGCTCCTATGTAATTACTGAAAGAACTCCCACCCCGTCTTTCTTTCATGAAGTTTCGTGTACGTAAAAATCAACGTACAGAGATGGTAATGGTACCGATGGATAGGTCAGAATGTCAGCTTTAAGATGAGACTAAACACGTAACTGCAGAACAACTCAAGTAGACACTATATTTAAAGATCTCAGCAGCTAATTAGTTCATATCTAATTACTTAAAGAACTCTCCCACCCGCCCCCCTTTCATGAAATGTCATGAAAATATATATCAACGTACAGAGATGGCAGTGGTACCGTTGGATAAAGCAGAATGTCAGCTTTAAGATGAAACTAAAAATCGCAAATGCCAAATTCAAAAATTTTAGGGTATACCTCCCCTTAACCGTTAATGTTGATCAGTTAGTTAGTTGTATTTTATTTCCAAGAATTCGTTAGTATCCTGTAAATCGCGTTTTATTTCCCAGAATTCGTTAGTAACCTGAAAATCGCGTAGATTTGCTGTCGATTAATAGTTCAATCGATTGAACAGTTTCATTGTAGCCTTCGAGTTTATCGCCAGGCGGGAGTTCGGGGCTCGGCGCAGGGCTGCACAGAATAGCAGAGCAGGGCTCTACTGCTTTCGCTGTGGTGCGCTGATTCGCTCCTTGGGTGCATGCGAAATTCGTATCCAAGCTAACTGAAGTTTGGCATCACTAAGTTTTAAGGTGACCATCTGAAGGGAAATTAGTATTAGACAGACAATCAACGTCAAACTCAACGAAGGCATGCGCATGCAACGCGCCTGGTCGGCCGAAGATTACCACCGCACTACAGCGCATGCATTCACCTCGAACCTCGTAGTGCGCAGCTGAGAGCAACTCCAGCTTAATTAATTGAACATTTTATTGGATAGATACGGCTATGACTTGAGTTATAGACTCTTATAGTTCGTTGCATTTTTGATTTTGCTGGGAACAATTTTCAGTCTGTGTTAAATTTTTTGCAAAACTTTTTTCGCAAATGCTCTGAAATAAACATCAATAAATGCTGCAAACATAATTAATCCACCTACCGACAAGTTCCTAAGTCATACTCTAATCAATTCTACACAAAGCCCATATGGACTTGAAGCTTATATAACATTTTTTCAAACAGTTTAATCATTAATTCGGAAAACAAATTGTATGATGTAACCGTTTACTGAATATGCAATTAGTTCGCTAAAATTTCAGTACTAACTAAACTATTTCTTGTACTTCCTTGAAGGTCCAATGACGCTTGTACCAAGCCAAGAAACAAATTCGGATTTATAAATGTACTGCGAACCTACATCGCCAACCATAGCTTATTGACATAGCCTTATTATTTACATTCGGAACATGTAGCAAACTTTCTGGTTATTTTAGAGTAATTTCCTCACACTAGATTTTTCAGAATTCGATACAACACCAGTAAGGAAATTGCCGTGCCACCATCAGATTAAAGATAATTAAAGGGAGTTAGAGTCGAAGGGAGTATCAGCCGAAGATGATCACCGCACTACAGTGCATGCATTCACCCTGAACCTCGTACTGCCCAGCTGAGAACAACTTCAGCTTAATTGAACATTTTATTGGTAAATGCGACTATGCCTTTGGAGATAAAGACTTTTATCGTTCGTTGCATTTTTTGATAATGGCTAAGAACAATTTTCAGAGTGTGAATATTTTTCACCATGCATTTTTACAAAAGCTTTGAAATAATCATCAACTAATGCTGTCCACATACCAATATCCAGCCACCACCAAGATCCTACATGCTTGTGACGTACGTTAATTATTTACCCGTACGGGCACAAAAACTAATAATATTTCCATTAATTTCACGTTTTCTTAATTTTGAAGAATGGGAGTGCCATATATAACAATAGTACTGAAAATTCAAATGCTCGAACAAAATTCAGCATTTTGAGCTATTACTGATACTCAATGATCCTATGACGTTATTAACAAAAAAATAGGGATATATGAATGTACTGCGAACTTATATCACCAACCATAGTTTGCTGACATAGCTTTATTATTACAATGTGGAACACGTAGCAAACTCTCTGATTATTTTAGATTGCTTTCCTCATTCCAGATTTTCATTCAAAATTCGATCCGACACAAGAAAGGAAATTGCCGTGCCACGATTCAGATAAAAGAAAATTAAAGGGAGTTGTAGTATGAAAATCGCATGTTTTGAGCATATGATCCAATAACGTTTACGAGTTCCCACAATGATCCATTAGTCGCAATTATCGAAAAAAATTAACATGTTTTATGGAATGAGTTTCTTTTCCAAAAATATGTGTAAGGTTTGTAGGTGTGTATATTCATTTATTATAAGCAAAACACACTCGAGCGTTTGAGATTGTTTTTTTGTAGACATTTGTAGGAATTTTCCTGAGTGTCTCGCCTATTTGTTCAATTACAAATGGGAAGCATTAGCTCAGCCACAGCCTGAGTGAGAGTCCTGACAGAGCCACGCGTGCAGATCACAAGAAAGTAGTCTCCCTTGCAATCAAGATTTTCTTGTCTCGTTTTTTATGTGGGCAGATTTTTAGGATAGGCTATAGGAAAATCTGTTGCGATCACCATTTCAATCTATTACATCTTCCAATAAATTCACTTGCAGAATGCTTCATTCTTCACAGCCTGTTGAAAAAACAGCATTATTCACAAAACTTTTAGTTTTCTTTCCTGCTAAAAACATTGAATTAATTAATAGGATTCCATGAGAGACTCTCGCATAAATCCTTTAATCGGGGATTTGTTATCATTGGCAATTTTTGGCATAAAACGCCGAGTGTGATGTCAGAAAATGACATGAAAAAATGTTAATTTTCAACGTCTTAACTTGAAACCTATCATGTTGCTCTTATTTAAAAATACATATCTATATTTGATAAAGGATTCGATTGTCATAATAATTTATTACAGGTTAAAAACGTATGGGTTGACGACATTCACAGCAAGCCTGAGATAATTGAATTTTCCAATGAAATATTTAAATTTATGATTAATTCAGTAGAAATTTACCTGTTGAATGGAGACATCATTAAAAGTAATTAAATAAGTTAAAATTCTTCATAGTATTTGGAAGGAGGTTGTATAATTAAGAGATCGTGAATAACAGCGAGTTGGTAGCCTTCATAGTATTTTCGCTATGCCGTTTTTAATAAGGAGAGAACGGATATTCCATCATGAATCTGTTGAATGATATCTGTACATAAATCTGTAATTTATATCATTACTCGAGTTAATTGCAAAGTGTTTGCAATAGCTTGAAAACTGAATAAAAAGCTTCGTTCAATAAAACGTCAGCTAAGAATGTACATGCAATACTTTTTGCGTAAGGCCGTTTTGAACTTTTATTAAACGACCATTCTGTTTAAATAAAAATATGAGATAAATAACACGTATAGGTTATTATTCGCGCCAAACTGAACAAGAATAAGTATAGGGACGCGTGATGGTCTCCTCAATACGGGTAATTGGCAATGGAAAAGCTTGGGCTACAGTATCAAGCATTTATTTTGGGCATTTTCTTTTTTTTTTCAATAAATTTTACTTATTTGGTTCCCCTGGACGATTAAAAATCCAACAAAACGCCATCTTAAAAATCTATCTTCTTCTATGATTTTGACTCTGAGATCTCCATTATTTTATTTGCACATGATTTGGATTATATATTGGAAAAAGTCGTATAAAAATTGAAATAAAAAATAGTAAAAAAGTGTTTTCAGAGTCAATAGATATTAATTATTAATATGAATCGAATGATATTTCTCTCGATGTTTGCAGCACGAAAATTAAAGGAGGCATAAAAGACCTTTTTTGTCGTTCCCAATTCATATAACGCATTTATATTTTTTTTTTGATAAATTCGCGGAAGGAAATTGTTATCTTTTGGTTAATTGGGGATTTACGTAAGTGTACCAAGTTTCAGAACGATCGGTCTAGTCTAGTTCTAGTTGGTCTAGTTTAGGAGATAATTATAAGTGTAGACACTCCCCTGAATGACGATAGCTAAACAGTGTTGGGTTAAATTGTTTTAGAAAATAGGATGAATTATTTGAGTTCAAGAACGACATGTAGTGAATAATTCATTGTACATGCAGTGAATAATTCATTGTGGTTAACGTACTAGAATCTGTACCACATGTAGAGAGGAGCTTCAAACTTCTTAATACGTGAGAAAGATTGTGCAAGTGTTGTTACATGCAGTTGAACTGGTGAAATGAACTTTACTTCTCATTCAAAACTGTTCAGCCAGTATGAGCACAAATTTTTACAAAAAGTTTTAAGAAATTCTTTTAAACAACGAATAAATCCAGCTATTTTTCGTGTCAATTATTAAGAACGGTCCTAGATTTTCTCTGCAGTTGCTTCACCGCAGTAGGCCGATGGCTCCAAAACTTGCTGTGATCGAGTACAACTTGGAGGTCGGACAGGCGCCGCGTTGCGCCAGTTAGCAACGCGTGCCACGAATGCTTCATTTAACCGTTAATATATATTTTTGGTTGCATTTATTTCTCTGATTTTATTGATAACCACTTCAACTCACAGGTGTAATGCTTGATCAATTCAATTGGACAATGCGGCAGGTAATATTCTGTTATACATCATAACCAATATTCCAGTTCGTATGCCAGTAATTTGCCGCAAGACTTCAAACGCTCACGACGCTTCGTCGTAGCCATCGAGTTTGTCCCCCGGCGGGAGTTAGGGACTCGTGGTAGCGTAAAGCCTTCACCGATGAGCTGATTTGATCCTAGGGTGCATGTGAAATTTTGGCCATTTATATCCAAACTAACTGAAGTATTGCATCGCTAAGGCTTAGGATATTTAGACTGTTAATGTCCAACCCGAGGAAGATGAAACGCTCTTTATCTGCTGACAGTGTTCACCGCACCTCGAGCCTCTGTTGTGCAGCAACGGCAGCATAATTGGTCAACTTCATTGAGTTAAACGACCCTGCATCTATGATGAAAATTTCCATCATTAATTTCTTTTTGCGTTATTTTCATCATTAAGAACATCATTATTTTTTAAAGATTTTAGCCATTCATTCTTAAAGAACCTGAATGCGTTTGAATCGCGTAGATTTGCTTTTAGAATAGTTTAATCGACTAAACAGTTTTATCGTCGCCTTCGAGTTTATCTCCAGGCGGGGGTTCGGGGCTCGGCGAAGGGCTGCACAGAATAGCATAGCAGGGCTCTCCTACCTTCGCTGTGGTGCGCTGATTCGCTCCTTGGGTGCATGCGAAATTTTATCAATTATTGTTATCCAAGCTACAGAAGTTTGGCAGCGCTAAGGTTTGGCAATCAACGTCCAATTCGAGGAAGGCATGCGCATGCAACGCGCCTGATCAGCAGAAGATGATCACCGCACTACAGCGCATGCATTCACCTGGAACCTCGTAGTGCCCAGCTGAGAGCAACTTCAGCTTAATTGAACATTTTATTGGATAAATACGGCCAAGACCATTGTGATTTAGACTCTTAACGTGCGTTGCATTTTTGATAACGGCTAAGATCCATTTTCAGAGTCAGTGAAGTATTTTTCACGATTCTTTTCTACAAAAGAGTTGAAATAATTATCAGGTAATGCTGTCCACATACTAACGTCCAGCCACCGTCAAGTTACTAAGTGATTCCAGGTTAGATATATAATTAACCCGTAAGGGAACAAAATTTGACATTTTCTGCGATCATTTCAATATATAGGATATATTATGCAGATGACATAGCAATATATAACAAATTACTGGAAATGCAATAGGTTAGACAAAATCGAGCACAAACTAAATTATTCCTGATACCCATATCAAGATCCAATGGCCTCATGACACAAAAAATAGGGATTTATGAATGTAGTGCAAACCCACATCACCAACCATAGTTTATTAACATAGCTTTATTATTACCATTTGGAACACGTAGTAAGCTTTCTGATAATTTTAAATTAATTTCCACATACTAGATTTTTTTTACAAAATTCGATCCGACACATGTAATGAAAATGCCGCGCCACGATTCAGAATAAAAAAAATTTAAAGGGAGTTATAGTATGAAGATCGCATGTTTCGAGTAATTAATCCAATAACGTTCCAGAGTTCCAAAAATGTTCCAATTGTCGCAATTATCGAAAAATTTAGCCTGTTATATGAAACGAGTTTTTTCTAAATATAAGTTAGAGTTATTCCATTATTACAAGTAAAACACGCTTGAGCGTCTGAAACTGTTTTTTGGTGGACATTTACAGGAACTTTCCAGAGTGTCTCGCCTATTTGTACAATTACAAATGGGAAGCACTGGCTCAGCCAAAGCCTCATGAGTCATGACAGCCACGCGGGCAGCATTCACAAGAAAGTAGTCTCCCTTGCAATCGAGATTTTCTTCTCTCATTTTTAATGTTGACAGATTTCGAGGATAGGCTATAGGAAAATGTGTTCCGATAAAATTTTTTAGACTATTACAACTTTCAATAAATTCTCTTGCAGAATGCTCCATTTTCGCTGCTTATTGCTATGTTTTTACACTCTAGGTTTCTTTCTTGCGAAAAACATTTAATAGGATTCCGATATGAGACTCTCGCACAAGTCTTTTAATCGTGAATATTATTTTCATTGCTATAAACTCTGTACGTGTTGTCAGAAAATGACATCCAGCTTGTATGAGCCCAATTTATTTCTAAAAAGTTTTATGAAATTCTATTAATCCACGAATAAATCCCCGTTTATTTTTCGTGTCAATTATTGAGAACGGTCCTGGAGTTGTCCCACCGGTTTTCTTCAGTTGTCTCACCGCAATTGGCCGATTAATGTTCATTCGATTGATAGTTCAATCGATTGAACAGTTTCATTGTCGCCTTCGAGTTTATCGCCAGGCGGAAGTTTGGGCTCAGCACAGGTCAGCACGGAAGAGCATATAGTCCTTGGGCTCTACTACCTTCGCTGTGGTGGCGAAAAGCCTACATCAATGCAGTGATTCGCTCCTTCGGTGCATGCGAAATTTTGTCAATTGTTATCAAATCAAACTGAAGTTTTGCATCGCTAAGGTTTTAGGTGACCATCTGGAGGGAAATTAGTACTAGACAGACAATCAACGTCCAACTCGAGGAAGGCATGCCCATGATACGCGCCTGATCAGCCGAAGATGATCACCGCACTACAGCGCATGCACTCACACCGAACCTCGTAGTGCCCAGCTGAGAGCAACTCCAGCTCAAATGAACATTTATTGGGTAAATACGGCTATGACTTTTGAGTTATATGCTCTTATCATTCGTTGCATTTTTGAGTAGGCTAAGAACCATTTTCGAAGCCCGTGAAA
>NW_025945080.1:0-65180 GCF_000764305.2 Hyalella azteca | reverse complement strand
AATCGCGTAGATTTGCTGTTTGATTAACTCAAACGAACAGTTTCATCGTCGCCTTCTAGTTAATCGCTGGGCGTGAGTTTGGGGCTCATCATCGCAGGGCTGAACCTATACTACCTCGCTGTGGTGGCGGAAAGCCTGCACCAATGCACTGATTCCATCTTTTAGTGCATGCAAAATTTATCAGTTCTTATCCAACATAACTGAAGTTTGGCAACACTAAGGTTTAAGGTGACCGTAGGGAAATTAGTACTAGACAGACAATCAACGTCCAACTCGAGGAGGGCATGCGCATGAAACGCGCCTGATCAGCCGAAGATGATCACCGCACTACAGCGCATGCATTCACCCCGAACCTCGTAGTGCCCAGCTGAGAGCAAGTCCAGCTTTAATTGAACATTTTATTTGGGTAAATACGTCTAAAACTTCTGAGATATAGACTCTTTTCGTGCGTTGCATTTTTTATAACAGCTAAAATCAATTTCCAGAATCTGTGAAATATTTTTCTCGATTCTTTTTTACAAAAGCTTTGAAATAATCATCAGGTAATGCGTTACACATGATATGTTCCAGCATTATCCCACCGACTTCGATTACTTAATAACCCGCATGAGTCTATATATTTTATTTTTCTATTTACTAACATCTTATAGGATTAATGATCAATGATGAGAGTTTTATATATAACAGTGTACTGAACATGTAATTAGTTAGACAAAATTCAGCACCAACTGAGCTATTCTTGATTGTCCGAAGGAGATCAACGACCTTATGACACAAAAAAATTGGGATTTACGAATGTTCTGTGAACCTACATCATCAACCATAATCTATTGACATAGCTTCATTTGGAACACGAAGCAAACTTTCTGATCATTTAGAGTAATTTCCTCATACTGGATTTTTTTTTCAGAATTCGACCCAACACTTGTAAGGACATTGCATTGCCACGGTTCAGATTGAACAAAATTAAATGGAATTATAGTATGAAGATCACATGTATCGAGCGATTGATCCAATGACGTTCTAGTTCCAATAACGGTCCAATGGTCGCAATTCTCGAAAAATTTACCCTGTTTAGTGAATAGATATTAACGGTTCGTAGGTGTGTACATTCAGTTATTATAAATAAAACACGCGTGAGCGTCTGGAACTGTTTTCTGGAAGACATTTGCAGGAAAGTTCCAGAGTGTCTCGCCTATTTGTAAAATTTCAAATGGAAGCATTGACTGAGCCACAGCCTCCGGAGTCCTGACAGTTGACTGAGCCACGCGTGCAGCCCTCACAAAAAGCAGTCTCCCTTGCAATTGAGATTTTCTTGTCTCGTTTTTATGCTCTCAGTTTTTGAGGACAGGCTATAGGAAAATCTCTTCCGATAGCAATTTTCAGGCAATTACATCGTCCATGAATTCACTTGCAGAATGCTGCATTCTATACAGTTTGTTGTTTGTTTTCAACTTCTAGGTTTCTTTCTTGTGAAAAACATTTAACATCTAAGTCCTTTAATCGTGAATACTGTTTTCACTAGTTAAGGATTTTCAAAAACTTCCACTTCATCACCCATTTATGGGAGGATGAAATTGTAGCAGTTGCATTCATGCAATTGTAGTTCATCCAGTTTTTCTAATCCACGTACATGAACGATTGCTGAGATGAGTGGCTTGTCAGCCATTCACCTCATTGGATGATATTAACGTTAGTGGCCTGTTCGCAATGGTGATGAGTGCATTTATTAGCATCGTTCATGTCTTCGTACAGCGTACTCGTGTGCATCAATAATTAATACCTTTGTGTAGTATACATAGTGAACTGTGCCTCTTACTTCAATAGTACGGCCAGAACAAGGAACTATATTACTCACCCAATAGTCCAAACTACATGCAAAACTGTGCTACTCACCTTTTCTGTATCACATTAAAATTAATTTTAGCACTCATTTTTCTGAGTGAAGATGATCAATTCCAGGTTGCAAGAAGGAAGAGATTGTTAAATTGGTGGGCGATAAAAAATGTACAACTCACCTGACTGGTACAACAGCAAAGTCTGCACTTAATGCACTGTTCATTATGAATGGCCAGCAATCAACTGTAATAAACATGTCTTTGCTGTGTTTCAGTTAGACAGAAATGAAACGAAATTTTAATAACTATGAAACGAATAAAAATATTTCCTTAAAGAAGTGGCGAATTCAGTGTCATCAACGTTTGACGCAGTTGGCCCCAAGTCGGTAACCGGTAGTCGGTGTATTAATAAAATTTTGTAAAATACCTATGCAAATATATTAATCAAGCTCCCCGCATTGCCGTATATATTAAAAGAAGCTGTTACTCACCCTTACGTGAAATTCCCCCAAGATACTAGGTTACCCACCTGAAAAAATCGACGAGGATATAAGCACCGTTAACAGTTGAGTAAAATTTTAACTAAAGTTATCTGCATAAAGTTAAGTTGTTTGCATAAATTTCCATTTTGATTCATCTCGCCTACATTAAGTAGTGTATCTCATAAAAACGTTTTCTACTAGAATTTTAAAAAATGTCTCTAGCATTAACTTAGCTAAATATTCACAGGATCCCATCAAATAACTAGAAAGTGTAATTTTTGACGGCGTTGAATGTGAGGTAACAGCCATACTATCATTAAAAAATACGGAGTTAATAACGGTGTCGTGTTTTTCTCTCTGAGTTGATAAATGAATAATTATAGACCTCTAAATTGCCAAATAATTCCTCGTAGGTGTATCGTTGCAATTTCCAAGTTGGAGTCCACTTCCAAGAGAAAAAATTGACGTGCCGACCACGCCAATTTTGTCATAAAAAAGCAAAGAATCTTTTCATTGTTTAAATTTCGTACGAAAATAACGAAAATAGTTACAGATACTCATGCAGTCTTGCTGAATATTCACGAATATAGGCTATAAATATCGATAAAAGCCGACAAAACCCATATATGGTTTCATCATTGGTAAGATGGTATCCCAAATACGAGTATTTGGCAATGGAAAATCTTGGGCTACAGTATCAAACAATTTTTTGGGTATATTTTCTTTTCTTTTTAATCAATTTTAAATATTTGGCCCCCCTGAACAATTTAAATCTCCACAATACGCCATCTTAAAATTTATCTCCCAGTATGATTTTCGAGCTACTACATTGAGTGCCTTATCATTTGCTACGTGAAGACAATATCTAGCGACTCTGAAAGCTGAGTCTTCTGATTTGTACATGATTTGGACTACATACAGAGTCCGCCATATTAAGGCAACAGATGTTTGCTATATAAAAATAAATTGGTTTCTAGGCGATTTTTCTTTCATAATGAAGCTTAATATCATCTATTAATTCATATATTTTATATTGCAGAAGTCTAAAGTGTCTAAATTTAATACGTATTACTTATGGCAGTAGATAAAAATGCAATTGTAACCCTTCATGAAAAGTGCGAGAGTAATTCAGTCATTGCAAAAAAGCTCCAAATTCGTCATGAAACTGTGTGGAAGGTGGTAAAAAATTCAAGGAAACTGGTGAAACATGCAATCGACCTGGTCAAGGAAGGAAACGAAGTGTCCGAACAAAACCATTGGTCAAGAACACGAGTGAGAAGTTGGGGAGAAACCCTCGTCGCTCAGCTGCAAAATTGGCTGCAGAAGCAAGAGCTAGTCAGACATCAATGCGTAGAGTCCTCACAGATGACCTCAAAACCTCCCCTTACAAGATGCAAACAAGGCATGAACTAACAGACCGTCATGAACGAATGAGGCTCGAGATGCCAGCACATTTTGGATCTCATTGAAGATGGTTCGCTGCCTAACTTGGTGTTGACATGATAAAAAATTTGACATTGAACATAGCGTTAACCTTCAAAATGACAGAGTTTGGAGTCGGGATGGATCTGTGGCAACCAGTACAGCAACACGACGTCAAAATCCCATGTCCGTGATGGTTTGGGCCGCGGTAACCGCCACTGGGAGGTCCCCACTCGGTTTTGTCCCCTCAGGAGTGAAATTGAACAGTCAGCGATACATTTCGGACATTTTGGAAGCTGTGTTGTTACCTTGGGCCCGTAAACACTTCAACGGCTCACCATGGAGTTTTCAACATGACTCTGCCCCATCAAATGGCTCAAACATGACCCAAAACTGGATTCAGGGTCACACCCCAGCGTTCATTGGCAAAAATGAATGGCCCTATCAAGGAGCCCTGATTTGCATCCTCCCGACTTTACAGTCTGCTATTTTAGCTAACATTTAACCCGCAAGGGCACAAAAATCAAAAAATTTTCAACCATATCTTTAATTTACACTGCTGTGTTGAAAATGCAATATATAACACATTACTGAACATGCAATAGGTAAGACAAAATTCAGCACTAACTAAACTATTCCTGATACTTTGATGAAGATTCAATGACCTTATGACACAAAAAAATTGGGATTTATTAATGTAGTGCGAACCTATATCACCAACCTTAATTCATTATGATAGCTTTTTTATTAAAATTTGGATCACGTAGCAGGCTTTCTGATTATTTTAGAGTAATGTTCTCATACTATATTTTTTTCCAAAATTCGATCCATCACACATAAGGAAGTTGCCGTGTCGCGATTCAGATTGAGTAAAATTGAAGGGAGTTCTAGTATGAAGATCTCATGTTTCAAGCAATTGATCCAATAACGTCCCTGAGTTCCAAAAACGATTCAATATTCGGAATTTTCGGGAAATGCAACCTCTTTAATGAAATTAGGTTTCTATTCAATACAATATATACGTTAAAGGTGTGTAGGTGTGTATATGCAGCTATTAAAAGTAAAACACGTTTGAGCGGCTGAAATTTTTTGGTGGACATATACAGGAATTTCCCTGAGTGTCTCGCCTTTTGCACAATTACAAATGGGAAGCACTGGCTCCTGCGACCTGACTGAGCCACTCGGGTAGCCCTCATTATAAAATAGTCTCCCTTGCAATCTTGATTTTCTTGTCTCGTTTTTTATGTTTGCAGGTTTTTGAGGCTAAGCTATAAGAAAATCAGCTTCGATAACAATTTCAGGCGATTACATCTTGCAATAAATTCACTATCAGAATGTTGCATTCTTCACTGCTTGTTGTTGTGTTTCTAACTTCTAGGTTATTTTCTTGTGAAAACATTTAATAGGATTCCGATACGAGACTCTCGCATAAGTTTTTCAATCGGGCTACAAACAAGACGCGTTCAATAAAACTTATACAAAGGGTGTGAAGCAACACTTTTCGCATTACGTCGTTTTGAATACTTTTAAAACGGCCAATTTATAGACATGAAAACTAGAAAACTCACATTTATAACTTATTATTCGCATTAAACTGGACAAGAATAAATCTAAAGACGCGCGATGGCACGCTCAATACGAATAATTGGCAATTGGTACCATAGCTTCGGCAGCAATATCAATTAGATTCTTGCGCGTTGTCTTCTTTTTACAATCAATATTACTTATTTCAGTTATTTGGCTCCACTGAACAATAAAAATTTCCACAATACGCCATCTTAAAAATTTATCTCCTCCTATTATTTTCATGCTACTGCATTGCGTGACATATAATTTGCTTGCCCCCGTATATAATAAGCCCCCTTTTTCTGATTTGAACATGAGTTGGATTATATACTGAAAAAAAAACTATGGGAGAGGGTTAATAATTGGTCGAAAAAGAAGATGTAAAAAAGTAAAATAAAAAATTGAAAAAAGCTTCCTGTATAGTCAAAAGGTATTCTTTTTAAAAATCGAATGATATGTCTCTCGATGTTGTAGCACGAAAATTGTAGGAAATGGTTTTATTTATTTTATTTATTTATTTGCATTTATTCAAAAAATTTGCATGGGTAATTTTTTTCTTCTGGTGGTTCACGTAAGTGGACGAAGTTTCAGAACGATCGGTCATTTAGTTTGGGAGATAATTTTTAGGATAGACGCTTACCAGAATGACGGTAGCTGAACACCGGAAGGTTAAATTATTATCTAAAAGAAGGATAATTCATTTGAGTTCATAAACGATACGTACATGCAGTGGATAATTCATTGCAGTTAACGTACTAGAATCTGTTTCACATCTAGGGAGTAGCATCAAACTTCTTAATACGTGTGCAAGACTTGCGCGAGTGTTGTTACATGCAATTGTATTGGTGAAATGAACTTTACTTCTCATTCAAAATCGTTCAGCTAGTCTGAGCCCAGTCAATTTTTCAGAAGTTTATGGAATTATTTTCCCCACGAACATTTACCATTTATATTTTTGTGTCAATTATTAACCTTCTACAGCGCCGTATGTCACTCTCCGGGAGTATCGAATGAAAAGAAATATGAATTTTTGTGGACTTTTCTTTGCTTTTAAATTCTTAGTTAATTTGCGATTTAAGCAAACAAGTGATATAAATTTTCAACTTAAATTATACGTAAACTATTGAGTGTAGCAACCTGAGGACGTTTGTACGCAGCAGGGAACATTTTAAAGTTAAACTTTCAACTTAAATTATACGTAAACTATTGAGTGTAGCAACCTGAGGACGTTTTAAAAATGGCAAAGGACAGCGTTTTCTTCCATAAAACTTATTAAAAAAAGGGCTTAAATACTCCTGCTGATCATTTGCACCGCCTCTCCAGCTAGAGTCCCAGCTGATCACGACTGTTGCTACCCAGTCGCAAAATATCTATTACATCTCAGGACATATATAAATCATTAAGGTAATTGTAATTGAAATTGATATTTCGTTAATACTAAAGAGATAAATCCCGCAATTGATTTAATATTTCTCACCCTGAGACAAATCAAAATCATAGCTACAAAAACGAAATTATATGCAGTTTGAGACTCGTGGTCCTCAAATTTGAAACATGAAAATTCTTATATATTGTTGGAAAATAATTCAATTGCAATGAGAAATTCTTTGGAGGTTTACTGCCTGCGAGAATCTAAAATGAGTTCAGTGCTTTATATGAAAAATTCAATTTCAGATATAATCAGTATGAATTATTATATAGCTCCATATTTTGACTAACGAAAGAAAAATAAGTCGAAGTAGAGCTCTAGCTGCTATATAGTTGCGCTATGAAGCTCAAAACCTCCAGCAGTGCATAGATTTGTTCTTCCGGTGCATGTAGAACATTATCGCTTCATCTACAAGCTTCTTGAACAATGGCGTCACAAAGTTTTAAGATGACCACCTGCAGGGACATTATTACAAGACAGATAATCAACGTCCAACTCGAGGAAGACATGCACATGAAACGCTCGTGACCGGCCGACGATTTTCACCGCACTACCGCAAATGCATGCAACACGAACTTCGTAGTGCCCAGCAACCCCAACTTAACAGAACATTCTTTATTTTTCTAGTGTGAAATATGGCCTTGAATTCTGTAATACAAATTATAAACGTTCATTTCATCATGTTGAAGGCTAAAATTATAAGATCAGTTGTACAGTTTTCACTGACTGTGACTTCTATTCCACGATGCCGAACTCTATGCTAGCAAATAATCAGCAGAAAACTTTATACGCTGCCAAAGTAAGACTTTAATGTACGACTCATAACAACAGATTTCATAAAACCCCATAGGGGCTCAATGGTAGAACAGGAGTATGCAGATAATTGAAAAAAAAAAATTCGACCGTATTTTGCCCGATAGAAATGCCTACCATTTCGGCCTTTTTGAATATGGCGTAAGATGTTATTGTTTTTTCTTATGTTTTGTGTATTGATAGCAGAATCACTTTCACAGAAGATCTTGTGATTTACATTTCCGTTGTTCAGCTTGCATGAATGTTGTTCAATGCCGCTGAGTCCGGAAAAGTTATTGGTGACATTAGCCTCATTTTTCATTCAGATTTGTTGAACTAGTTCGAGTCCAAGCAATATTTTAACAAAAAGTTTCTACGGAGTCATCTATTCGTTGTAGGCCGATGGCTCCAATATTTGCAGTGATCGAGTACAACTTGAAGGTCGTAGGTGCCACGTTTCGCCAGTTCTGTAGCTTCATTTAACCGTTAATGTTGATCAGTTAGTTAGTTGTATTTTATTTCCCAGAATGCGTTAGTATCCTGAAAATCGCGTAGATTTGCTGTTTGATTAACTCAAACGAACAGTTTCATCGTCGCCTTCTAGTTAATCGCTGGGCGTGAGTTTGGGGCTCATCATCGCAGGGCTGAACCTATACTACCTCGCTGTGGTGGCGGAAAGCCTGCACCAATGCACTGATTCCATCTTTGAGTGCATGCAAAATTTTATCAGTTCTTATCCAATATAACTGAAGTTTGGCATCACTAATGTTTAAGGTGACCATCTGAAGGGAAATTATTAGTAAAAAGACAATCAACTTGCAACTCTAGGAAGGCATGCGCATGAGACGCGCCGAAGATGATCACCGCACTACAGCGCATGCATTCACCCCGAACTTCGTAATGCCCAGCTGAGAGCAACTCCAGCTAAATTGAACATTTTATTGGGTAAATACGGCTATGACTCCTGAGATATAGACTCTTTTCGTGCGCTGAATTTTTGATAACGGCTAAAATCCATTTCGGGATCGGAGAAATATTTTCCTCGATTTTTTTTTACAGAAGCATTGAAATAATCAGCAGGTAATGCTGTCCAAATGGAGTCCAGCCATCATCAGGCTTGCTTCAATAATTCTCTCCCCGCAGGGGCTATAATTTTTATATATTATACAATGCTTATTTTGCCATCTATTCCTAAATGTGATGTTAGCGCAATATATAACAATCTACTGAACAAAAGATTGCACGAACAAAATCTAGCATAAACTTCGTTATTCCTAATAGTCGGTGGGAGATCCAACGACCGTATGACACAAAAAATTGTGTATTATGAATGTACTGCGAACCTACATCACCAATCATAATTTATTGAAATAGCTTTATTATCTTCATTTGGAACACGTAGCAAACTTTCTGATAATTTTAGAGTAATTTCCTCATACTAGATTTTTTTCAGAATTCGACCCAACACAAGAAAGGACTTTGCCGTGCCAGTGTTCAGATACAACAAAATTAAAGGAATTATAGTATGAAGATCACATGTATCGAACGATTGATCAAATGACGTTCTAGTTCCAATGACGATCCAATAGTAGCAATTCTCGAAAAATTTAACCTGTTTAGTGAATGGATTTTTTTGTCAAAAATATGTTAACGGTTCGTAGGTGCGTACATTCAGTTATTATCAGTAAAACACACATGAGCATCTGGAACTGTTTTTTAGTGGACACTTGCAGAGAATTTACTGAGTTTCTCGCCATTTGTACAATTACAAATGGGAAGCGCTGGCTCAGCCACAGCCTCTTGAGTGTTGACTGAGCTACGCGGGCAGACCTCACGAGAAAGTAGTCTCCGTTGTAATCGAGATTTTTTCGTTTCGTTTTTATGATGGCTTATTTCGAGGGTAGGCTATACGAAAATCAGTTCTGATGACAATTCTCAGGCAACTACATCTTCCTGGAATTCGCTTGCAGAATGCTGCATTCATTAGAGCTTGTTGTTTATTTTCCACTTATAGGTTTCTTGATTGTGAAAAACATTTAATAGGGTTCCGAAAGGGGTTCTAAGTCCCTTAATCGTAGATACTGTTTCCATTAGTTCCATGATTTTCAAAAACTTCAACTTCATCCTCCATTTATGGGAGGATGAAATTGTAGTAGTTGTATCCATGCAATTGTAGTTCATCCAGTTTTTCTAATCCACGTACATGAACGATTGCTGAAATGAGTGGCGTGTCAGCCATTCACCTCATTGGCTGATATTAACGTTAGTGGCCTGTTCGCAATTGTGATGAGTGCATTTATTAGCATCGTTCATGTCTCTCACTTCAATAGTACGGCCAGCACACTAAACTGTTACTCATTTGTCAAATAGTACTACTCACACAGGAAACTGTATTAGTAATTTTTAATTGAATCAGATAAAAAAAATTTTAACTCACCTCCTAGCACAGTAGCAAAGTCTGCATTTATTGCGCTGTCTATTATGAATGGCCAGCGATCAACTGTCATAAACGGTCTTTGCTGTGTTTCAGTAAGACAGAAATGTCCTGAAATTTTAATAACTATGAAATGAATAAAAAATATTTTCTTAAAGAAGTGTTGAATTCAGTTTCATCAACGTTTGACGCAGTTGGCACCATGTCGGTAGCCGGTAGTTTAATAAATCTTTCTATAAAATATACATATATATTAATCATGCTCCCCGAATTGCCCTATTTATTAAAAGAAGCTGTTACTCACCCTTAAGTTAAATTCTCTCAGGATGCCGGGTTACCCACCTGAAAAAAAATGACGAGTATATGAACCCGGTAACAGTTATGTAAAATTTCAATAAAACTTATCTACATAAAGTTAAGTTGTCTGTATTTATGACAAATTTCCATTTTGATCCATCGCGCGTAAATCATATAGTATCCCTCATGAATAAGTTTTCTATATACGATATAAAACCATGACTTTTGCATTAACTTGGCTGAATATTTACAGGATTAAATCAAATAAAAATAAATAGACGGCGTTGATTGTGAGGTAAAAGACATTATTATCATTAAAAATACCTAGTTAATTACGGTACCGTATCTTCTCTCTGAACCGATAAATAATTAATTTTGGATCTCTAAATTGAAAAACTTATTAGTCGCATTTAAATCATTGCAATATCTTAGTTGAAATCCACTTCCAAGGTTAAAAATTGACGTCTCGCCCGAAATAGATTGGTAAGGACATAGAACAAAAAATTCGGAGATTCTTCTCTACTTGCTTAAATTTTGGACGAATATGCCGCAACCAGTTACCTATCTATACTCATGCAGTGGTACTGAATATTCACGAATACGGTCTATAAATATGGATAAAAGTCGAATAAGCCCATATATTGGTACGATGCATATGATGTACCCGAGTAAAATTTGTTCGGATAAAACCTTCGTATTTTCAGATAAATTTGTTTAAAGAATGTTGTATTTATCTAAATTTATTGTTTTTTGAGCATTATGGGTTTCATTTATGAATTACTTGATTGGAATCTATTAAGAGAATCTTGAATATGTCATTTATTCATGTATTCGGTATTCAATGTCGCATAAAAACACTTTGTTCGTGCTTGATAATAATATGCTGGGAATGGAGAAATTCTTATGTTTTTTTGGTATTAGTAGCTGAAACACGTTCACAGAAGATGTTGTGATTTCCATTCCCATTAATTGTGCAGCTTGAATGAATGTTGTTCCATGCATTCAAATTTGTTGAACTAGTTTGAATCCAAGCAATATTTTAACATATGTTCGAAATTATTTTCTACTACAGTATTTTCACAATTTGTTGTTGCGTATTAATTATTTATAATATTTTCAGAACTTCTGCGCAGCTTTTCAATCGTTGTGGACCAATGGGTATAAAACTTACTGTGATCGAGTACATGTTGAAGGTCGTACAGTGGCCGCGTCTAGCCACTTCATCTAACCGTTAATGTTCATCAGTAAGTTGTATTCATTTCCCCTTCAAGTTTATCGCCGGGCGGGAGTTCGGTGCTCGGCGCGAGGCTGCACAGAATAGCAGAGCTTGGCTCTAATACCTTCACTGTGGTGGCGGAAAGCATACACCAATGTGCTGATTCGCTGCTTGGGTGCATGCGAAAATTTATCAATAATTTTCCAAGCTATTTAAGTTTGGCATCGCTATGGTTCAAAGTAACCATCTGAAGGGAAATTAGTACTAGACAGACGATCAGCGTCCAACTCGAGGAAGGCATGCGCATGCAACGCGCCTGATCAGCCGAAGATTATCACCGCACTACAGCGCATGCATTCACCCCGAACCTCGTAGTGCCCAGCTGAGAGCAACTCCAGCTTAAATGAACATTTATTTGGTAAATACGGCTATGACTTTTGAGTTACTTGCTCTTATCATTCGTTGCATTTTTGAGTAGGCTAAGAACCATTTTCGGAGCCCGTGAAGCTTTTTCACAAAAGCTTTGAAATAATCATCAGGTAATGTTATCCACCTACCAACATGATACTCAATCCTCCATAAATCTTCCTCATTAACCCGTACGGGCTCAAAAACTTAATTTTTAACGGATACAATAATGATATATATAGAAATACGTGTGGAAATTCCACATATAACAGTTTACTGAACATGGAATTGGTTCGACAAAATTCAACACAAACTAAACTATTCCTTCTACTCCGACGAAGGCCCGATAAGTAGTGCTTCAAGAACCAAATTCGGATCTATAAATGTAATGCGAACCTACATCGGTAATCATAGTTTATTGACAAAGCTTTATTAATGACATTCGGAACAGGAATCAAACATTCTAATTATTTTAGAGTAAATTCCTTATTCGAGATTTGTTCAGAATTCGATCCATCACCAGTAAGGATATTGCCGTGCAACGATTCAGATTGAATAAAAGTAAAGGGAATTATAGTAAGAAGATAACATGTATAGAGTGATTGATCCAATGACGTTCTAGAGTTCCAAAAACGATTCAATAGTCGCAATTATCGAAAAATATAACCTGTTTAGTAAGATGACATTTTTTTATTCTAAAAATATGTTAGAGGATTGTAGGTGTGTACATTAAGTTATTATAAGTAAAACAAGCCTGAGCGTCTAAAACTGTTTTTTTGATGAAAATTTGCGGGGAATTTCCAGAGTGTCTCGCCTATTTGTACAATTACAAATGGGAAGCACTGGCTCAGCCACAGGCTCTCGAGTCCTGACTGAGCCATGCAAGAAGCCTTCACAAGAAAGTAGTCTCACATGAAACCTAGAGTTTCTTTTCTAGTTTTTTATGTTGGCAGATTTCGAGGATATGCTATAGGAAAATCAGTTCCGATAACAATTTTTAGGCTCGTACATGCTGCAATAAATTCACTCTCAGAATGTTGCATTCTTTATTGCTTGTTGTTGTGTTTCTATCTTTGAGTGCATGCGAAAATTTATCAATTCTTATCCAAGCTAACTGAAGTTTGGCATCACTAAGGTTCAAGGTGACCATCCGAAGGGAAATTAGTACTAGACAATCAACGTCCAACTCGAGGAAGGCATGCGCATGAAACGCGCCTGATCAGCCGAAGATGATCACCGCACTAAAGCGCATGCATTCACCGCGAACCTCGTAGTGCCCAGCTGAGAGCAACTTCAGCTTAATTGAACACTTTATTGTCTAAATATGGCTAAGACTTTTGAGATATTGACTCTCATCGTGCGTTGCATTTTTGATAACTGTCAAGAACCATTTTCAGTCTGTGAAACATTTTTCACGACGTTTTTTTTTTAAAAAGCTTTGAAAAAATCATCAGGAAATGCTGTCCACATACTATCGTCCTACCTTCGACAAGTTACTAAATGCTACCAGCTTCGATATCTTTTTACCCCGTAAGGGCACAAAATTTATTAACTCGTTTCAAATTTCTAGGTTTCATAACAAGTGCTGATAGAACTGCAATATATAACAAATTACTGAAAAGGCAATAGATCAGGCAAAATCGAGCACAAACTAAATTATTCCTGAAACTCAAATCAATATCCAATGACCTCATGCCACAAAAATAGTGATTTATGAATGTAGTGCGAACCTACATTACCCACCATAGTTTATAAACATAGCTTTATTAATACCATTTGGAACACGTGGCAAACTTTCTGATAATTTTAAATTAAATTCCTCATACTAGATTTTTTTTTAAATTCGATCCGACACATGTAATGAAAATGCCTTGCCACGCTTCAGAATATGTGTGTTTAAAGGGAGTTATAGTAAGAAGATCGCATGTTTCGAGTAATTGATACAATAACGTTCTAGAGTTTCAAAAAAGATCCAATAGTCGCAATTATCGAAAAATTTAACCTGTTATATGAAATGAGTCTTTTCTAAAAATGAGTTGAAGTTATTCCGTTATAATAAGTAAAACACGCTTGAGCGTCTGACACCGTTTTTTGGTGGACATTTACAGGAACTTTCCAGAGTGTCTCGCCTATTTGTACAATTACAAATGGGAAGCACTGGCTCAGCCAAAGCCTCATGAGTGATGAGTCATGACAGCCACGCGGGCAGCATTCACAAGAAAGTAGTCTCCCTTGCAATCAAGATTTTCTTCTCGCATTTTTAGTGTTGACAGATTTCGAGGATAGGCTATAGGAAAATATGTTCCGATAACAATTATCAGGCTATTACATCTTTCAATAAATTCGCTTGCAGTATGCTTCATTCATCACTGCTTATTGCTATGTTTTCAAACCCTATGTTTCTTTCTTGCGAAAAACATTTAATAGGATTCCGCTATGAGACTCTCGCCTAAGTCTTTTAATCGTGGATACTGTTTTCATTGCCATAAAACTCTGTACGGTCAGTACGTGTGGTCAGAAAATGACATCCAGTTGTATGATCCCAACTTATTTTTCAAAAATTTTATGAAATTCTTTTAATCCACGAATAAATTCCCGTTTATATTTCGTATCAATTATTATGACCGGTCCTAGAATTTTTCTTCAGTTGCCGATGGCTCCAAAACTTGCAGTGATCGAGTACAACTTGGAGGTCGGACAGGCGCCGCGTTTCGCCAGTTAGCAACGCGTGCCATCTTCATCTAACCGTTAATTTTCATCAGTTAGTTGTATTCATTTCTCTGAATGCGTTAGTATCCTGAGAATCACGTAGATTTGCTGTCGATTAATAGCTCAATCGATTGAACAGTTTCATCGTCGCCTTCGAGTTCATCACCAGGCGACAGTTTGGGGCTCGGCGCAGGGCTGCACAGAATAGCAGAGCAGGGCTTTACTACCTTCGCTGTGGTGCGCTGATTCGCTCCTTGGGTGCATGCGAAATTTTATCAATTCTTATCCAAGCTAACTGAGTTTGTCATCGCTAAGCTTAAAGGTGACCATCTGAAGGGAAATTAGTACTAGACAGACAATCGACGTCCAACTCAACGTAAGCAGGCGCATGCAACGCGCCTGATCAGCGAAGAGATCACCGCACTACAGGGCATGCATTGACCCCGAACCTCGCACTGCCCAGCTGCGAGCATCTCCAGCTTAATTGAACATTTTATTTGGTAAATACTGCCCGGTACTGTCAAGATATCTGAGATACAGACTCATATCGTGGGTTGCATTTTTAATAACGGCTATAAGAACCGTTTTCTGCGTCTGTGAAACTTTTTTCGCGACTCCTTTTTACATAAGCTTCGGAATAAACATCAGGTATTGCTGTCTATATCCCAGTGTCCAGTCTCCATGAAGATCTGATTACTATTTCGAATTCGTACTAACCCGTGAGGGCACAAAAATATTTTAAGACGCATGATTCTAAATATGATGATCGATGTTCAGCGATAGAAGTGATTCATATATAACAATATACTGAACATGCAATTTATATAGCAAAATTCTTTACAAACTAAACTATTCCTGCTACTGCAATACAAATGCAATGACTGTGTGACATATAGAAAAAAAGTGGACTTATGAATGTACTACATATCTACATAACCAATCAAAGTTTATTGACAAAGCAATATTTATAAAATTTGGAACATGTATCAAACTTTCTGATTATCTTAGATTATTTTACTCATATTAATTTTTTCAGAATTCGATCCAAGGAAATTGCTAAGCCACGGAAATTGCTGTGCATGTAAGGAAATTGCTGTGCCACGATTCAGATTAAAGAAAATTAAAGGAAGTTATAGATTGAAGATCGCATGTTTAGAGAAATTGATCAAATAAAGTTCCACAGTTCCCATAACGGTCCAATAGTCGCAATTATCGAAAAGTTTAACCTGTTTAATATTAGTTTTTTCCTAAAAATACGTTAAAGTTCGTAGGTGTGTATTTTCAGTTATTATAAGTAAAGCACGCATCGAGTTCGACCCCCGTCGGGAGTTAGGGACTCGTGGTAGCGTAAAGCCTTCACCGATGAGCTGATTTGATCCTATGGTGCATGTGAAATTTTAGCCATTTATATCCAAATTAACTAGAGTATAGCATCGCTAAGGTTTAAGATATTTAGACTCTTAGTGGCCAACCCGAGGAAGGTGTAACGTTCTTCATCTGGTGACTGTGTTCACCGCACCCCGAGCCTGTGTTGACATGATTGTGATATGCCATCCTGCATCTATGATGAAGATTTTCATCATTCATTTCTTTTCGCGTTATTTTCATCGTTGCATCATTATTTTTTTACTATTTTCATCATTCATTCGTAGCGAGCCTGAATGCGTTAGCATCACGTAGATTTGCTCTTAGAAAAGTTCAATCGATTGAACAGTTTCATCATCGCCTTCGCGTTTATCGCCAGGCGGGAGTTTGGCGCAGGGCTGCACAGAATTGCAGAGCAGGGCTCTCTATACTACCTTCGCTGTGGTGTGCTGATTCGCTCTTTGGGTGCATGCGAAATTTTATCAGTTCTTATCCAAGCTACTGAAGTTTGGCATCGCTAAGGTTTAAAGTGACCATCTGAAAGGAAATTATTACTAGACAATCAACGTCCAACGCGAGGAAGGCATGCGCATGCAATGCGCCTGATCAGCCGAAGGTAATCACCGCACTACAGCGCATGCATTCACCCCTAACCTCGTAATGCCCAGCTGCGAGCAACAACTCCAGCTTCATTGAACATTTTTGGAGGGAAATACGGCGGAAACTTCTGAGATATAGACTCTTACCGTTCGTTGCATTTTTGATAATGGCTAAGAACCATTTTCAGAATCTGCGAAACATCTTTCATGACGCTTTTAAGAAAAGATGTGAAAAAAAATCAGGTAATGCTGCCCACATACATATCTCCAGCACCCATCAATTTCATATACAATCCTATCAGTATCTTATTAGCCCGTACGGGAACAATAATACTATACACATGAATCAGCGTTAAAGAACTGGAAAAAAAACATGACATAAAAGTTAACTGAACATGAAGTTAAAGCATCAAAAATGAGCACAAACTGAGCTATTCCTGTCACTCCGATGGAGATACGGCACACGCACACAAAAAATGAATATTTATGGATATACTACAAACCATCATCAACAATAGTGTATTGACATAGCTTCACTATTAACATTTGGAAAATGCAGTGAACTTTCTGATTATTTGTGAGTAATTTACTCTTTCAAGATTTTTTTTTAAGAATTCGATTCATCACGTGTAAGGAAATTGCCGTGCCGCCATCAGATTAAAGAAAATTACAGGGAATTATAGTTTGAAGATCGCATGTTTCGAGCAATTTTTGATGCAATAACGTTTCAGAGTTTCCATTAACGATCCAATAGTAGCAATTATCGGAAAATTTAACCTGTTTAATGAAATGAGTTTTTCTTTTAAATACGGTAAAGGTTTGAAGGTGCATATATTCAATTATTAAAATTAAAACATGCTTGAGCATCTGAAACTGTCTTTTGGCGGACATTTGCAGGAAGTTTCCTGAGTGTCTCGCCTATTTGTACAGTTACAAATGTGAAGCACTGGCTCAGCCACAGCCTCCTGAGTCATGACTGAGCCACGCGTGCAGCCCTCACAAGAAAGTAGTCTCCCTTGTAATCAAGGTTTTCTTGTCTCGTTTTTTATGCGAGAAGATTTTTAGGGTATGCTATAGGAAAATCTGTTCCGATAACAATTTTCAGGCTGTTATATCTTCCAATAAATTCACTTGCAAAATGCTTCATTCTTCACTGCCTATTGTTTTGTTTTTAACTTCTAGGTTTCTTTTCTGTAAAAAAAATTTATACGATTCCGAAACAAGACTCTCGTATAAGTCTTAATCGTGGATACTGTTTTCATTGCTATAAAACTCTGTGTGTGTTGTCATAAATTGACATTAAAGAAATGTAAATTGCCGCATCTTGCCTCGAAACCTATCATGTTGTTCTCATTTTGAAAATCCATATCGTTGTTTGAGAAAGAATTCGATTGTTATAATAATTTATTGCAGGTTGAAATCGTATCAGGTATGACATGCACAGCAAACTTGAGATAATTGAGCATGCCAATAAAATATCCTAATTTTTGACTTTTTATGGTAGAAATTCATTCATTGAAAAGAGAACCCATTCAGAATGAGAAATTAAAAGTATATACATATAATGAACACTACAATATAGCAGGGGGTTTATGTAGAAACGACTGCAACTCTGCGGCTAACCGCGACCGCGTAGCCTTCATTAATGTTTCGTGAGTAAATTCGAGTGAGTAGAAAATAAATATTTAATAATCATTCCTTAAATACATGTCTTATATTATATATGTAATTTAGATCATTATTCGCGTTAATTGCAAAGCGTTAGCAATCGTTTGGAAACTGCATACAAGCCTCGTTCATTAGAGCAAACACCATTGGTGTACATGCAACAATTATTGCGTAAGGCAGGTTTTGAACTTTTATAAAATATCCATTTTACGATAATATTTACATATTTTTGTGTAAAAAGCGGCATTGATAGATATTAATTCGCGTTTCTTGCAAATCGTTTGCACTCTTTCAAAAGCTACAAACAGGACGCGTTCAATAAAGCTAATACCAAGGATGTGCATATGCAATACCTTTTGCGTTAGGCCGTTTTGAACTTTTATCAAATTTCCATTTCATAGAAATATATACATATATCAGAAAAATAACATTTATAATTTGTTATTTGCGTCAATTTGAACATGAATAGGTCTAAAGACGCGTGATGGTATCCTCAATACGAGTAATTGGCAATGGAAAAGCTTGGGCTACAGTAGCATGAAACTTTTCGGACATTTTCGTAATTTTTTCAATCAAATTTACTTATTTGGCCCAATGAGCAGTTGAAATTTCCACAATAAGGCATTATAAAAATCTATCTCCTCCTATGATTTTCAAGCTACTACATTGAGAGACATATCATTTGATTCGTACAGACAATATCTAGCGACTCTGGAAGCCCTGTTTTTCTGATTTGTACATCAATTGTGATTATATATTGAAAAGACTAGGGGAGAGGGAAACCAATTGAGAAAATGGAATAAGCCGGATAAAAAATAAGTGAAGAAATCGAGAAATAGGCTTCCGGAATCAATAGATGTTCTTTTTACAAATCGAATGATATGTCTCTCGATGTTGTAGCACAAAAATTAAAGGAGGAAATAGATCCATACACAAGATCCCCTTTTCGCCGTTTTCTATGCATTTCGTGTTTTATTTTAATTTTTCCGAAAAATTAACGATGTTTCAGGGCGATCGGGCATTTAACTTAGGAGATCATTTTTGCGGAGATATTTTTTCTTGAAAGAAAATTGTTCTCAAGGAATGAGAATAATTCTAATGGAATGAAAATAATTGTTCCCATGAATGAAAATAATTGTTCGCAAGGAATGAGAATTGTACCCGTGGAATGAGAATTGTTCCCAAGGAACAAGAATTGTTCCTAAGGAATGACAATTGTTCCAAAGGAACGAGAATTGTTCCCAATCGCGCACGCAAAAAATGCCAACTGCTTACAAAGTTTTTCTGTTTTTCTGAAGTTTAGACGAAACGCGCAGTGAAGCCATCAACGGGTCAATCGCTCAACCGATTCCCGTTTCGTATTTTAGTTCCTGATTTTTAAAAACTTCAACTTCATCCTCCAATTTTGAGAGAATGAAATTGTTGTAGTTGTATCCAAGCAATTGTAGTTCATCCAGTTTTTCTAATCCACGTACATGAACGATTGCTGAAATGAGTGGCGTGTCAGCCATTCACCTCATTGGATGATATTAACGTTAGTGGCCTGTTCGCAATTGTGATGAGTGCATTTATTAGCATCGTTCAAATCTCTCACTTCAATAGTACGGCCAGCACACTAAACTGTTACTCATCTGTCAAATAGTACTACTCACACAGGAAACTGTATTAGTCAATTTTTATTGTATCAGATAAAAGATATGCAATTCACCTCCTAGCACAGCAGCAAAGTCTATACTTAATGCTCTGTCTAGTATAAATGGCCAGAGATCACCTGTAATAAACGGTCTTTAATGTGTTTCAGTAAGACAGAAATGTACCGAAATTTTAATAACCATGAAATGAATGGAAAATATTTCCTTAAAGAAGTGGCGAATAATTCAGTGTCATCAACGTTGGCGCAGTTGGCACGTTGTCGGTAGTCCATGCATTAATAAAATTTTGTAATATATGCATACCTATATATTAATCAAGCTCCCCACATTGCCGTATATATTAAAAGAAGCTGTTACTCACCATTACCGGAAATTCTCACAGGATGCTGGGTCACCCACCTGAAAAAAATTGACGAGTATATAAACACCTGTTAACAGGTAAGTAAAATTTTAATAAAACTTATCTACATATAGTTAGGTTGTCTGTATAAAATTCCATTTTGATCCGTTGCGCTCAAATTATATAGTATCTCTCATAGGAACGTTTTCTATTGACGATGTTAAAAATTGCATTTGGCATTAACATAGCTAAATATTCACAGGATCCAATCAAATTACCTAGAAAGTGTAATTTTTGACGGCCCTGAATGTGAGGTAACAGACATACTATCATTCAAAAATATGGAGTTGATGAAGGTGCCGTGTTTTTCTCTCTGAGTCGATAAATGAATATTTATTGATCTATAACTTGGAAAAATAGTTCGTCGTAGTTGTATCTTATTTCTCAGTTTAAATCCACTTCTAAGGTTAAAAATTAAACTGCCGCCCGAAATAGATTGGCATGAACATCGAACAAAAAATTCGGAGAGTCGTCTGTTCTTGCTTAAATTTTGGACGAATATATCGCAACCAGTTAAATATGGATAAAAGTCGAAAAAGCCCATATATTGGTACGATGCATATGATGTAAACATTTTAGTGTAGTAAGGCAGAAGCTGTTCTTTATTACAAGTTTCAAAGAAGACAAGGAAAAATATCTTATTAACGATTTTCTTATTGCCTTTCTCTGTTTACGAATCAGGTTTTATATGGGATTGAAAAGTACAAAATTTAATAAGGTTACCGATAGACATTTTATTAGAATATTCGACGTTTAGCAATATTAATTGAAGGAATTTATTCAATTCAATATTAATTGAATTGAATATTAATTATCAAGTAGATGAAGAGCTATTTACAACGCTTAAATTTGAAATTTAGTAATGACGTAAGTACATACAGAGGGTATCTTAGATATGGTTTAAAATCGAAAAATTGAATTACTCGAAGAATAATTTCAACATCCTGACATATCCGGCGGTTTGCAAATTGATGGAAGGAGACTCGTCCTTGATGATGAGAGCCTCCGCCATCGACAGTCTCGCAGCGTCGGGGCACCGCATGATGATGCTGGTGCAGGCGTCGGGGCACCGCATGACGATGCTGGTGCAGGCCTCTATCGTGGCACGGGTGATGGTCTCGTTGTGGGCCTCCCGCATATGTTTCTTTGGTCCTCCGGCTTGCAGGTGGCATGTGAGTCTGCTGCTCGCAGGGTCGTGCTGGTAAAACCGGTATAATTTTCTGTTTGGAGAAGTCTACAACCTTCTTTCAAGCAGGAAAATTTGCAAATATAACATTGGTTTTTTGCAGTGGTCGGAACTTTTTACATGATTAATTTCTTGATCTATTTGCTCCTGTAGTAAATCAAGAGTTTGATTCGGCCAGTAACTGTTGTGAAGCTGATGTTATTTTGCACAGTAGAATTGAGGATTCGTTCGTCTGTCCCATATCCGCCGTTCATCTGACTTTTGATAGTAAATTCTAGTGACGCTATCGTTTGCTGCGAATGTATCTGTTTGGTTTTGTCGTGCTGCATGCACCATGAAGTTCTGGGGACATACTTTCCAAACTCGCTACGTGAACGTAAGTACTTGCGCTCTATTTTCTTGTCTATGATTGGTGGATTTTGCTTGTAAGGCCGTCGATGCTTGGCTGATGAACTTACGATCTCTTAACTTTTTTCGAGAGTATAGGCCCTGAACCATGTAGTTAGCAGCAACCCTGAACGCCTCGGAGATGCCAGCAGAGCTGTACTAGTGGGTCCTACTAGGTCTTACTCCTGCTAAAAGGTTTTTTTACCAGCTGACCACACCCAATTTTCAGCTAATGCGACGTTATTGCTTATCAAACTACTCTCTTATAATCACATTTACTATTTTTTAACATAATATCGTAAAAGATTTACAATCTGGCTTAATCAGATTTGGTAGGCGGATCGCACACTGTATAATAGATATGTAAATAAACGTAATAACTGCTGTTTCTCAATATCATTACATACTAGGTCAGTAACAATGTTGGGAATGTTCAGTAAACTTTAATATAATATATTTAATTAATATATTTAATTAAATTACAGTTGACGATTATTGAAAAAGTATGATGCAACGACATTGATAAAAATGTTACGTTTTAGTTTTTGGGTAATTATACTGAATGATAATAGGCAAGCTGTGTTCCTAGAAAATGAGTTGCTGGGAAAATATATATACATGGTCTCTATAACCCCATCTTATTTGAATGTGAATTTCAATTGTAAAATACAGCGTTGTTCTTTGCGACGCCGATTAATAACTTTACTCATTTATGAAGATAGCTAAAAAAAATTTTTAGTCACACAATTTTAGATGCCTATGACCTCTATTTCACGATACCGAACTCAAACTGAGAAATATTTTTCAGACAACTGTACTTGCACACCAACAACTGGGGATCACTGCAAGTTTTGGAGCCATCGGCCTACTGCGGTGAGGCAAGTGCAGAAAAACTCTAGAACCGTTCTTAATAATTGTCACGAAAAATAAACGGGGATTTATTCGTGGATTTAAAGAATTTCATAAAACTTTTGAAAAATAAGTTGGGCTCATATACAAGCTAGATGTCATTTTCTGACAACACGTACAGAGCTTTATAGCAATGAAAACAATAACCACGATTAAAAGATTTATGCGAGAGTCTCGTATCGGAATCCTATTAAATGTTTTTCGCAAGAAAGAAACCTATAGGTTGAAAATATTGCAATAAGCAGTGAAGAATGTAGCATTCTGCAAGAGAATTTATTGGAAGATGCAATAGCCTGAAAATTGTTATCGTGACAGAAAATGAGAGAAGAAAATCTTGATTGCAAGGGAGACTACTTTGTTGTGAATGCTGCCCGCGTGGCTGTCATGACTCAGGAGGCTGTGGTTGAGCCAGTGCTTCCCATTTGTAATTGTACAAATAGGCGAGACACTCAGGAAAGTTCCTGTAAATGTCCACCAAAAAACAGTTTTTGACGCTCAAGCGTGTTTTACCTATTATAACGGAATAACTTCAACTCATTTCTAGAAAAGACTCATTTCATATAGCAGGTTAAATTTTTCGATAATTGTGATTATTGGATCATTTATGGAACTCTGGAACGTTATTGGATCAATTACTCGAAACATGCGATCTGCATACTTCAATTTCCTTTAATTTTGTTTAATCTGAATCGTGGCACGGCATTTTCCTTACTTGTGTCGGATCGAATTTTGAAGAAAAAAATCTAGTAAGAGGAAATTAATTTAATATTATCAGAAAGCATGCTACGTGTTCCAAATGGTTTTAATAAATCTATGTTAATAAACTATGGTTGGTGATGTAGGTTCGCGCAAAATTCATACATAACAATTTTCTTGCGTCATGAGATCATTGGATCTTCATCGGAGTAACAGGAATAATTTTGTTTGTGCTCAATTTTTTTCAACCTATTGTTTGTTCAGTAATTTGTTAAATATTGCAGTTTGATGTAAGAAATATTTGTACTAGTGATAATAAAGAATTTATTAAATTTTGTGCCCTTCTGGGTTAAAAGTATTCGAAGACGGAGGCTGGACGATAGAATTTGGACAGCATTACATCGGCGACTATTTCAACGATTTGTAGTAAATAAATGTGAAAATATATCGCAGACTCTGAAAATGGATCAGGGCCGTTATCAAAAATGCAACGCACGATATGAGTCTCTATCTCAAAAGTCATAGCCGTATTTACCCAATAAAAGGTTCAATTAAGCTCTCAGCTGGGCAATACGAGGTTCGGGGTGAATGCATGCGCTGTAGTGCGGTGATCATCTTCGGCTGATCAGGCGCGTTGCATGCGCATGCCTTCCTCGAGTTGGACGTTGATTGTCTAGTAATAATTTCCCTTCAGATGGTCACCTTAAACCTTACCGATGCCAAACTTCAGTTAGCTTGGATAAGAATTGATAGAATTTCGCATGCACCCAAGGTGCGAATGAGCACACCACAGCGAAGGTAGTAGAGCCCTGCTCTGCTATTCTGTGCAGCCCTGCGCCGAGCCCCGAACTCCCGCCTGGCGATAAACTCGAAGGCGGCGATGAAACTGTTCGATCGATTGAACTAATCAAACAGCAAATCTACGTGATTCTAACGCATTAAGGCCCGCTACGAATGAATGATGTAAATATTAAATAATAATGATATTCTTACGGATTAAAATAACGCAAAAAGAAATTAATGATGAAAATTTTCATCATAGATGCAGGGTCGTATTTCTCAATGGAGCTGACCAAATATGCTGCAGTTGCTGCGCAACACGAGGCTCGGGGTGCGGTGAACACAGTCAGCAGATGAAGAGCGTTTCATCTTCCTCGGGTTGGACATTAATTAACAGTCTAAATATCTTAAGCCTTAGCGATGCTATACTTCTGTTAGTTTGGATATGAATGGCTAAAATTTCACATGCACCCTAGGATCAAATCAGCTCATCGGTGAAGGCTTTACGCTACCACGAGTCCCTAACTGCCGCCGGGGGACGAACTCGATGGCGACGACGAAGCGTCGTGAGCGTTTGAAGTCTTGCGGCAAATTACTGTCATACGAACTGGAATACTGGTTATGATGTATAACAGAATATTAAATGCCGCGTTGTCTAATTGAATTGCTCAAGCATTACACCTGGGAGTTGAAGTGGTTATCAATAAAATTAGAGAAACAAATGCAACCAAAAATATATATTAACGGTTGAATGAAGCATTGGTGGCACGCGTTGCTAACTGGCGCAACGCGGCGCCTGTCCGACCTCCAAGTTGTACTCGATCACAGCAAGTTTTGGAGCCATCGGCCTACTGCGGTGAGGCAACTGCAGAGAAAATCTATGACCGTTCTCAATAATTGACACGAAAATATAAATGGAAAAATATTCGTGGTCCAAATGAATTTCATGAGACGTTTAAAAAATTAATTGGGCTCCTTACTACCTGAACAATTTTGAATGAAAAGTATAGTTCATTTCACGAGTTCAACTGCACGTAACAACACTTGCGCAAGTCTTGCACACGTATCAAGAAGTTTGAAGCTCTTCTCTACATGTGATACAGATTCTAGTACGTTAAATACGATTAATTATTCACTGCATGTACTGTATCGTTCATGAACTCAAATGATTCATGCTATTTTTATATAATAATTTAACATAACGTTGTTTAGCTATCGTCATTCAGGGGAGCATCTATCCTAAAATTTATCTCCTTGACTTTACAACACTACTTGTCTCCTCGAAAAAAAAAAATAAATAAAATAAGCCCAGCAAGTTAAGTTATCTGCAGAGCATCAATCAGCTAGAGAATCCGTGGGGTGCGAACTTACTCTAGAAGGCCAGGATAGCCTCCTCATAGGGGTCATTTATATTGATCATCTAACAGTTCATCTGATAACAATAAAGTACTAAAGAGCCCTTTACCGAGCATGACTTTCAGCAGGTCGCATACGTTGATCTTTGGTGACTGGAACCATCCAGAAATAGACTGGGCAGATGAATCTTCTCCAAGAGATGGGAATCACCCAGCATCCCTGTTCTTGGAGTCTGTGCGAGACTCATTTTTAATCTAGAACATCACCAAGCCAACCCATTTTAGGGGTAAACAGACCCCAAATATTCTAGATCTTGTGTTTACTAGTGAAGAATCAATGATAGATGAGCTTCGCCACGAGGCTCCGTTGGGCAACCATGCCACCACCATGCAATCATTGCTTTTCAGTATTAATTGTTGTGCAGAAAAGACGCTTCGGAAGCATGATCGTTCGAGTTTTGCAAAAGGAGATGAACAGTAGTGGATGAATTGTCCCAGTGGATGAACAGTACAATTATAGCTCAGCTTAAGACCAAGCAGAAATTAAGCCTACAAGCGTTATTTACGAACTCGCAGCGATGCTGATTATAACCTGTATGCAATAGCTCGAAATCAAGCTAAAAAGTCTGTCGCACCGCCATGAAAAACTTTGAAAAAAATATTGACACAAATGTAAAAAAGAACAAGAAAGCCTTTTTTTGTACGCTAGTTCGAAGTGTAAGACAAACAACGGTGTTTCTGATTTGAAAGTAGACCAACGAAATATTTCCCCTGATGAGGGCAAGGCTAACGTTCTTAACCAGTTCTTCAACAGTGTGTTCACAGATGAGAACTTGAACAGTATTCCAGCTATTGAGGAGCGCCCAGTCAGCTCGAAGTTAACAGGTATTGAAATACACGAAGAAGAGGTTCTCCAGACCAGACGGCTTCCATCTCAGATTTCTCAAAGAATTAGCAACCGTTCTGGCCGGCCCATTGACAGTATTCTTTCAAAAAACCTTGAACGAAGGAACTTTGCCGACCGATTGGATAGAAGCTCAAGGAACACTATTGTTCAAAAAATATAACTCACTACTCACTGCAGTGAGTGACGGAGAGCGCATTTTCTCGTTGATGAAAACGTGAAGTCACGGACAGACGGACGGACAGACGGACAGACAGACGGACATGACGAGCATACTGGGCATTTTTTTCATAAATGAGAAAATGCGCTAAAAGGTGACAAAAGTAACCCCAGTAACCATCGCTCTGTCAGCTGACGAGTGTTTGTAAGATAATGGAATCTTTTGTGAGGGATAGGATTATCGATCACTTGACTGTTCACCATCTCCTATCAGACTGTCAGCATTACTTTATTGCCGGTAGATCCTGCACCACTAATCTCTTGTCTACGTTGAACGATTGGACTCGCCTGCTGGTCGAAAGGGAGCCAGTGGATGCAGTACGTGTAGCTCGATTTTGCCAACACATTTGACAGTGTTCCGCATGAGCGGCTGCTGCGTTAAGTGAAATCTTTGGGAATAGAGGGAAACGTACTCCAATGGATCAGATATTTTTTAGTAGATAGACGACAACGTGTCAGTATTAACGGAACCGTGTCAGACTGGGCATCAGTGCGCAGCGGCGTGCCAAAAGGAAGAGTTATTGGGCTTATTAATTGCGCATGAAACGAGCCGAAGATGATCAGTGCACCACAGCGCATGCATTCACCCCGAACCTCGTACTGCCCAGCTGAGAGCATCTCCAGCTCGATGGAACATTTATTGGGGAAATACGGCTAAGACTTTTGGGATGTACTCTTATCGTGCGTTGCATTTTTGATAACGGCTACGATCCATTTTCAGAGTCTGTGAAATATTTTTCACCATTCTTTTCTACAAAAGCTTTGAAATAAATATCAGGAAATGCTGCCCACATACAAACGTCCAACCACCGTCAAGTTACTGAGTAAATCCAGCTTCGATATTTATTTAACCCTTAATTAAAGGGCACAAAATGTAACAATTTTAAGATTTTTACTAGATAACGCCTACACATGGAGATGAAATTTGAATATATAACAATTTACTGAAAATGCAATAGGTTAAACGAAATCGAGCACAAACTAAATTATTCCTGATACTAAAGTCAGGAACCAATTACCTCATGGCACAAAGAATAAGGATTTATGAATGTCGTGCAAACCCACATCACCAACCATAGTTTATTATTAACATTTGGAACACATATAGTAAGCTTTCTGATAAATTTCCATTTATTTCCTCATACTAGATTTTTTTTTCAAATTCGATCGGACACATGTAATGAAAATGGCGTGCCACGATTCAGAATAAATAAATTTAAAGGGAGTTATAGTATGAAGAACGCATGTTTCGAGTAATTAATCCAATAACGTTCCAGAGTTCCAAAAATGATCCAATTGTCGAAATTATCGAAAAATTTAACCTGTTATATGAAATGACTTCTTCTAAAAATGAGTTAAAGTTATTCCGTTATTATAAGTAAAACACTCATGAGCGTCTGAAACTGTATTTTTGGTGGACATTTACAGGGAGTTTCCAGAGTGTCTCGCCTATTTGTACAATTACAAATGGGCAGCACTGGCTCAGCCACAGCCTCATGAGTCATGACAGCCCCGCGGGCAGCATTCACAAGAAAGTAGTCTCCCTTGCAATCAAGATTTTCTTCTCTCATTTTATTGTTGACAGATTTCGAGGATAGGCTATAGGAAAATGTGTTCCGATAACAATTTTCAGGCTATTACATCGTTCAATAAATCTCTTGCTGTATGCTTCATTCTTTACTGCTTATTGCAATACTTTTAAACTTTCTTTCTTGCGAAAAACATTTATTAGGATTCCGATACGAGACTCTCGCGTAAGTGTTTTAATCGTTGATACTGTTTTCATTGCTATAAATCTCTGTACGTGATGTCAGAAAATGACATCCAGCTTATATGAGCCCAACTCATTTTAAAAAAGTTTTATGAAATTCTTTTAATCCACGGATAAATTGTCGTTTATTTTTCGTGTCAATTATTAATAACGGTCTTAGAGTTTTTCTTCAGTTGCCTCACCGCAGTAGGCCGATGCCTCCAAAACTTGCAGTGATCGAGTACAACTTGGAGGTCGAACAGGCGCCGCGTTTCGCCAGCTAGCAACGCGTGCCATCTTCATCTAACCGTTAATTTTCATCAGTTACTTGTATTCATTTCCCTGAATGCGTTATTATTCTGAAAATCGCGTAGATTTGCTGTCGATTAATAGCTCAATCGATTGAACAGTTTCATCGTCGCCTTCGAGTTTATCTCCAGGCGGGAGTTCGGGGCTCGGCGCAGGGCTGCACAGAATAGCAGAGCAGGGCTCTACTACCTTCGCTGTGGTGTGCTGATTCGCTCCTTGGATGCATGCAAAATTCTATCAATTCTTATCCAAGCTAACTGAAGTTTTGCATCGCTAAGGTTTGGCAATCAACGTCCAACTCGAGGAAGGCATGCGCATGAAACGCGCCTGATCAGCCGAAGATGATCACCGCATTACAGCGCATGCATTCACCTTGAACCTCGTAGTGCCAGCTGAGAGCAACTTCAGCTTAATTGAACATTTTATTGGATAAATACGGCCAAGACCATTGTGATTTCGACTCTTATCGTGCGTTGCATTTTTGATAACGGCTAAGATCCATTTTCAGAGCCAGTGAAGTATTTTTCACGATTCCTTTCTACAAAAGAGTTGAAATAATTATCAGGCAATGCTATCCACATGCTAACGTCCGGCCACCGTCAAGTTACTAAGTGATTCCAGCTTCAATATATAATTAACCCGTTAGGGCACAAAATTTAACAATTTTCTCGATCATTTTAATATATAAATTAATATATGCAGATTACATAGCATTATATAACAAGTTACTGAAAATGCAATAGGTTGGACAAAATCGAGCACAAACTAAATTATTCCTGATACCCATATCAAGATCCAATGGCCTCATGACACAAAAAATAGGGATTTATGAATGTAGTGCAAACCCACATCACCAACCATAGTTTATTAACATAGCTTTATTATTACCATTTGGAACACGTAGTAAGCTTTCTGATAATTTTAAATTAATTTCCACATACTACATTTTTTTTACAAAATTCGATCCGACACATGTAATGAAAATGACGCGCCACGATTCAGAATAAATAAATTTAAAGGGAGTTATAGTATGAAGATCGCATGTTTCGAGTAATTAATCCAATAACGATCCAGAGTTCCAAAAATGATGCAATTGTCGCAATTTATCGAAAAATTTAACCTGTTATATGAAATGAGTTTTTTCTAGAAACGAGTTAAAGTTATTCTGTTATTATAGGTAGAACATGCTTGGGCGCCTGAAACTGTTTTTTTTTGTGGATATTCACAGGAACTTTCCAGAGTGTCTCGCCTATTTGTACAATTGTAAATGGGAAGCACTGGCTCAGCCACAGCCTCATGAGTCATTACAGCCACGCAGGCAGCATTCACAAGAAAGTAGTCTCCCTTGCAATCGAGATTTTCTTCTCTCATTTTAATGTTGATAGATTTCGAGGATAGGCTATAGGAAAATGTGTTCCGATAACAATTTTCAGGCTATTACATCGTTCAATAAATTCTCTTGCTGTATGCTTTATTCTTTACTGCTTATTGCAATACTTTTAAACTTTCTTTCTTGCGAAAAACATTTAATAGTATTCCGATACGAGGCTCTCGCATAAGTGTTTTAATCGTGGATACTGTTTTCTTTGCTATAAAACTATGTACGTGATGTCAGAAAACGACATCCAGCTTATATGAGCCCAATTTAATTCTCAAAAGTTTTATGAAATTCTTGTAATCCACGGATAAATCCCCGTTTATTTTTCGTATCAATTATTAAGACCGGTCCTAAAGTTTTTCTTCAGTTGCCTCACCGCAGTAGGCCGATGGCTCCAAAACTTGCTGTGATCGAGTTCAACTTGGAGGTCGGACAGGCGCCGCGTTTCGCGAGTTAGCAACGCGTGCCATCTTCATCTAACCGTTAATTTTCATCAGTTAGTTGTATTCATTTCTCTGAATGCGTTAGTATCCTGAGAATCACGCAGATTTGCTGTTGATTAATAGCTCAATCGATTGAACAGTTTCACAGTCGCCTTCGTGTTTATCACCAGGCGGGAGTTCGGAGCTCGGCTCAGGGCTGCACAGAATAGCAGAGCAGAGCTCTACTACCTTCGCTGTGGTGTACTGATTCGCTCCTTGGGTGCATGCGAAATTTTATCAATTGTTATCCAAGCTAACTGAAGTTTGGCATCGCTGAGGTTTAAGGTGACCATCCGAAGGGAAATTAGTACTAGAAATCAACGTCCTACTCGAGGAAGGCATGCTCATGAAACGCGCCTGATCAGCCGAAGATGATCACCGCACTACAACACATGCTTTCACGCCGAACCTCGTAGAGCCCAGCTAAGCTCAAGCTCAATTAAATTTTTTTTTGGGAAAATACTGCTAAGACTTTCGAGACATCGACTCAAATCGTTCGTTGCATTTTTGATAATGACTAAGAACCAATTTCTGTCTCTGAAACATTGTCACTATGCTTATTCACAAAAGCTTTGACATAATCATCAGCTAATGCAATCCACTTGCCTATGTCCAACCACCAATACGATCCTATATTTCACGATTTCTATTCCTCATAACCCAGTCAAGGGCAAGGAATTTTCAAATTTAATACTATACTCATTACATTAGGAATCGGACGAGCGCGTTTGATATAACAGAATACTGAACATACAATTGAGTCATAAAAATTCAGCACATACTGAGGTATTTCTGCTACTTTTTGAAAAGACAATTATAGTAAAACAAAAAATAGGATTTATGAATGTATTTCAAACCTACACCACCAATTATAATCTATTGACATTGCTTTATTAATCAAATTTAGAACATGTAGCAAACTTTCTGTTCATTTTGAGTTATTTAATATACATGATTTTTCCAGAATTCGATCCAACTACAAGAAGGGAAATTGCTGTGCCGCAATCAGATTAAAGAAAATTAAAGGGAGTTATAGCTTGAAGATCGCTTGTTACGAGCAATTGTTCCAATGGAGTTCCAGAGTTCCAATAACAATCCAATAGTAGCAACTATAGAAATATTTAACCTGTATAATGATATGAGTTTTTTTTAATTCGTTAAAGATTCGTAGGAGTGTATATTCAGTTATCATAAGTAAACACGCTTGAGCGTCTGAAACTGTTCTTTGGTGGACAGTTGTATGAACTTTCCTGAGTGTCTCGCCTATTTGTACAATTACAAATGGGAAGCACTGGCTCAGCCACAACCTCCTGATACCTGACTGAGCCACGTGTGCAGCCTTCACAAGAAAGTAGTCTCCCTTGCACTAAAGATTTTCTCGTCTCGTTTTTTATGTTGGCAGAGTTCAAGGATAGGCTGTAGGAAAATCTGTTTCGATAACATTTTTCAGGCTATCAAATTTTCTAATAAATTCACTCACAGAAAGCTTCATTCTTCACTCACAGAATGCAGCATTGTGCAACAGAATTCCTGGAAGATGTAATTGCCAGAAAATTGCAATCGGAACTGATTTTCATATAGCCTACCCTCGAAATCAGCCATCATAAAAAACGAAACGAGAAAATATCGATTACAACGGAGACTACTTTCTTGTGAGGGCTGCACATGTGTCTCAGTCAGGACTCATGAGGCTGTGGCTGAGCCAGTGCTCCCCATTTGTAATTGTACAAATAGGCGAGACACTCTGGAAATTCTCTGCAAATGTCCACCAAAAAACAGTTCCAGACGCTCAGGCTTGTTATACTTATAATAACTGAATGTACACACCTACGAACCGTTAACATATTTTCTAAATAAAATTCGCTAAACAGGTTAAATTTTTCTAGAATTGCAACTATGGGATCGTTATTGGAGCTAGAACGTCATTTGATCAATCGTACGATACATGTGATCTTCATACTATAATTCCCTTTTATTTTATTCAATCTTAACCGTGGCACGGCAATGTCCTTACCTGTGTTGGGTCGAATTCTGAAAAAAATCTGGTATGAGGAAATTACTGTAAAATTGTCAGAAATTTCTATACATGTTCCAAATGGAAATAATATAGCTATGTCAACAAATTATGGTTGATGATGTAGGTTCGTAGTACATTTATAAATTCGAATTTGGTACTTGGTGCAATGGTCATGGGACCTTCATCGGAGTAGAAGGAATAGTTCAGTTTGTGCTAAATTTTGATGAATCAATCAATCAATTGCATCCTCATGAACACGAGCATGGGACTTTATCTCTCAATAAATGCTGCGTGTCTCCTGTGAAGCTTTCCCGCGTAGATTGGAGGCCGTCATTAAAAATAAGGGGGGTCATATTGATTAAAAATGTCGGAGAATTGTTTAGGTAATTCTTTGCTACAATCTTATCCAATACAATAACAATGCACCTGTTTGTTTCATTGAGAATTTACCAAAAAACTTGCGTTGGAATAAATATGGCAGACCCTGTATTAAAAAAGAAACAAGGGGAAAGGGGGAACAATATTGTGAAAATGGAAAAATTCTTATAAAAAATAAAAAAGGTTTTATTATTCAATAGATCCTCTCTTTACAAATCGAATGATAAGTTTCCGGATGTAGCACGAAAATTGAAGGAAGAGATAGATTCACAAAGGACCCATTTTTTACGTTTTCTATGCATTCCACGCTTTATTTTAATTTTTTCGAAAAATTAACGATGTTTCGGGACGATCGGTCATTTATTTATGAGATCATTTTTACAGTAGACGCTCCCCTGAATGACGATAGCTTAACAGGGTAAGCTTAAATTATTATTTAAAGGTAGAATAATTCATATGGGTTCATAAACGATTCAGTACATGCAGTGAATAATTCATTGTAGTAAAAACTACATGTAGTAAACCTAGTGGTGCCCAGCTCAGAGCATCTCCAGCTCAATTGAACATTTTATTGGGGAAATGCTGCTAAGACTTTCGAGATATAGATCATTATCGTTCGTTGCGTCTTTGATAACGGTTAAGATCCATTTTCAGAGACTGAAATATTTTTCACGATTCTTTTCTTCAATAGCTTTGCAATAATCATAAGGTAATACTGCCCACAAACTAGTGACCAGCCAGCATCAATATCCTACAGACGGCCGACTTCGCTTAACATTTAACCCGCAGGGGCACAAAAATCACATTTTATCTAAAAGTCATTTCCCAATATTAGAGAAAGTTCAAAATTTTATATATAACATATTACTGAACATGCAATAGGTTAGACAGTATTCAGCACTAACTGAACTATTCCTGATACTTTGATAAAGATTCAATGCAATGACCTTATGACACAAAAAATTAGGATTTATTAATGTAGTGCGAACCTATATCACCAACCTTAATTCATTAAGATAGCTTTGTTATTAACATTTGGAACACGTGGCAAGCTTTCTTATATTTCAGGGTAATGTTCTCATACTATACTGTATATATATTTTTAAATTCGATCCATCACAAGTAAGGAAATTGCCGTGTCACGATTCAGATTGAGTAGAATTAAAGGGAGTTTTAGTATGAAGATCTCATGTTTTGAGCAATTGATCCAATAACGTTCCTGAGTTCCAAAAACGATTCAATATTCGGAATTTTCGGGAAATGTAACCTGTTTAATAAAATTAGGTTTCTTTTCAATATATACGTTAAAGGTGTGTAGGTGTGTATATTCAGTTATTAAAAGTAAAACATGTTTGAGCGCCTGAAACTTTTTTGGTGGACATTTGCAGGAATTTTCCTGAGTGTCGCGCCTTGTGTACAATTACAAATGGAAAGCACTGACTCATCCACAGCCTCCTGTGATCTGAGCCACTCAGGTAGCCCTCATTATAAAATAGTCTCCCTTGCAATCTTAATTTTCTTTCCTCGTTTTTTATGTTTGTAGGTTTCGAGGCTAAGCTATAAGAAAATCAGATTAGATACCAATTTCAGGCGATTACATCTTGCAATAAATTCACTATCAGAATGTTGCATTCTTCACTGCTTGTTGTTGTGTTTCTAACTTCTAGGTTGTTTTCTCGTGGAAATATTTAATAGGATTGCGATACGAGACTCTCGCATAAGTTTTTCAATCGGGCTACAAACAAGACGCGTTCAATAAAACTTATATAAAAGGTGTGAAGCAACACTTTTCGCATTACGTCGTTTTGCATATTTTTAAAGCGGCCAATTTATATAAATAAAAAACTAGAAAACTCACATTTATGTATTGTTATTCGCATTAAACTGAACAAAAATAAATCTACGTACGCGTGATAGCATGCTTAATACGAATAGTTGGCAATTGGTACTTTAGCTTCGGTAGCAATATTAATTAGATTCTTGCGTATTGTCTTCTTTTTACGATCAATATTACTTAGTTCAGTTATTTGGCTCCACTGAACAATAAAAATTTCCACAATACGCCATCTTAAAAATTTATCTCCTCCTATTATTTTCAAGCTACTGCATTGAGTGACATATAATTTGCTTGCCCCCGTATATAATAAGCCCCGTTTTTCTGATTTGTACATGAGTTGGATTATATACTGAAAAAAAAACTAGGGGAGAGGGTTAATAATTGGTCGAAAAAGAAGATGTAAAAAAGTAAAATAAAAAATTGAAAAAAGCTTCCTGTATAGTCAAAAGGTATTCTTTTTAAAAATCGAATGATATGTCTCTCGATGTTGTAGCACGAAAATTGTAGGAAATGGTTTTATGAAAGATCCCCTTTATGTCGTTTTCTATGCATTTCGCGTTTATTTGCATTTATTCCAAATATTTGCATGAGTAAATTGTTTTTCTTTTGGTGGTTCACGTAAGTGGACGAAGTTTCAGAACGATCGGTCATTTAGTTTGGGAGATAAGTTTTAGGATAGAAGCTTATACCTGAATGACGATAGCTGAACACGGGAAGGTTTAATTATTATCTAAAAGAAGGATAATTCATTTGAGTTCATAAACGATACGTACATGCAGTGGATAATTCATTGTAGTTAACGCACTAGAATCTGTGTAACATGTTGAGAGTAGCTTCAAACTTCTTAATACGTATGCAAGACTTGTGCGAGTGTTGTTACATGCAGTTGTATTGGTGAAATGAACTTTACTTCTCATTCAAAATTGTTCAGCTAGTCTGAGCCCAGTCAACTTTTCAGAAGTTTATGAAATTATTTTTCCCCACGAATATTTACCATTTATATTTTGTGTCGATTATTAACTATCTACAGCCGTATGTCACTCTCCGGGAACATAACTTTCAACTTAAATTATACGTAAACTATTAGGTTTTTTACCTAAAACCATTTTTAAAACCTGGGGACGTTTTAAAAATGGCAAAGGACAGCGTTTTCTTCCATAAAACTTATTAAAAAGAGGGCTTAAATACTCCTGCTGATCATTTGCACCGCCTCTCCAGAGTCCCAGCTGATCACGACTGTTGCTATACCCAGCCGCAAAATATCTATTACATCTCAGGACATATATAGATCATTAACGTAATTGTAATTGGAATTGATATTTCGTTAATATTAAGGAGATATATCCCGCAATTGATTTTATATTTCTCACTCTGAAACAAATCAAAATCATAGCTACAAAAACGAAATTATATGCAGTTTGAGACTCGTGGTCCTCAAATTTGAAACATGAAAATTCTTATCTATTGTTGGAAAATAATTCAATTGCAATGAGAAATTCTCTGGAGGTTTACTGCCTGCGAGAATCTAAAATGAGTTCAGTGCTTTATATGAAAAGTTCAATTTCTGATATAATCAGTATGAATTATTATATAGCTCCATATTTTGACTAAAGGAAGAAAAATGAGTCGAAGTCTAGCTCTGCTATACTTTCGCTGCCGCAGCTCAAAACCTACAGCAGTGCATAGATTTGCTCCTCCGGTGCATGTAGAACATTATCGCTTCATCTACAAGCTTCTTGAACAATGGCGTCACTAAGTTTTAAGGTGACCACCTGCAGGGACATTATTACAAGACAGATAATCAACGTCCAACTCGAGGAAGACATGCACATGAAACGCTCGTGACCGGCCGACGATTTTCACCGCACTACTGCAAATGCATGCAACACGAACTTCGTAGTGCCCAGCAACCCCAACTTAACAGAACATTCTTCATTTTTCTCTCGTGCAATATGGCCTCGAATTCTGTAATACAGATTCTAAACGTTCGTATCATTATTTTGAGGGCTAAATTTTTAAGATCAGTATTTCAGTTTTCACTGACTGTGACTTCTATTTCACGATGCCGAAGTCTGTGCTAGCAGATAATCAGCAGAAAACTTTATACGCCTGCCAAAGTTTGACTTTAATATACGACGCATAAGAACAGATTTAATAAAACCCCATAGGGGCTCAATGGTACAACAGGATTATACAGATAATTTAATCGACCGTATTTTGCCCCATAGGAATGCCTACCATTTCGGCCTTTCTGAATATGCAGTAATTTTTTTTTTCTTATGTTTTGTGTAGTGGTAGCTGAATCACTTTCACAGAATATCTTGTGATTTACATATCCATTGTTCAGCTTGCATAAATGTTGTCCCGTGCCGTTGAATCCGGAGAAGTTATTGGTGACATGAGCCTTATTTTTTATTTAAATTTGTTGAACTTGTTCGAGTCCAAGCAATATTATAACAATTGGTTGAAATTCTTCCCCACTAAGGTTTTTTCACATTTTATTGCTTCGTCTCAATAATTACAAATATTTTCAAAATTTCTACGGAGTTATCTAATCGTTGTAGGCCGATGGCTCCTAAACTTGCTGTGATCGAGTACAACTTGAAGGTCGTACAGATGCCGCGTTTCGCCAGTTCTATAGCTTCATTTAACCGTTAATGTTGATCAGTTAGTTAGTTGTATTTTATTTCCCTGAATGCGTTAGTATACTGAGAATCACGTAGATTTGCTGTTTGATTAACTCAAACGAACAGTTTCATCGTCTCCTTCTAGTTAATCGCTGGGCGTGAGTTTGGGGCTCATCATCGCAGGGCTGAACCTATACTACCTCGTTTAACTCAAACGAACAGTTTCATCGTCGCCTTCTAGTTAATCGCTGGGCGTGAGTTTGGGGCTCATCATCGCAGGGCTGAACCTATACTACCTCGCTGTGGTGGCGGAAAGCCTGCACCAATGCACTGATTCGATCTTTGAGTGCATGCAAAATTTTATGAATTCTTATCCAATATGACTGAAGTTTGGCATCACCAAGGTTTAAGGTGACCATCTGCAGGGAAATTAGTACTAGACAATCAACATCCAACTCGAGGAAGGCATGCGCATGCAACGCGCCTGGTCGGCCGAAGATTACCACCGCCCTACAGCGCATGCATTCACCCCGAACCTCGTTGTGCCCAGCTGAGAGCAGCTCCTGCTTAATTGCACATTTTATTGGGTAAATACGGCTATGATTTGAGTTATAGACTCTTATAGTTCGTTGCATTTTTGAATTTGCATAGAACACTTTTCAGTCAGTGAAAAATTTTTTGCAAAACTTTTTTCACAAATGCTCTGAAATAAACATCAAGAAATGCTGCAAACATAATAATTCCACCTACCGACAAGTTTCTAAGTCATACTCTAATCAAATTCACATTAAGCCCATAGGGACTTTAAACTTTTATAACATTTTTTTAAACATTACAATCATTAATTCAAAGAACAGGTTGTATGATGTAAACGTTTACTGAATATGCAATTAGTTCGCTGAAATTTCAGTACTAACTAAACTATTTCTTCTACTCCAATGAAGGTCCAATGACTATTGTACCAAGCCAAGAAACAAATTCGGATCTATAAATGTACTGTAACCTACATCATCAACCATAGCTTATTGACATAGCCTTATTATTTACATTCGGAACATGTAGCAAACTTTCTGGTTATTTTAGAGTAATTTCCTCACACTAGATTGTTTCAGAATTCGATACAACACCAGTAAGGAAATTGCCGTGCCACCATCAGATTAAAGATAATTAAAGGGAGTTAGAGTCGAAGGGAGTATCAACCGAAGTATCAAGGGGAGTAACAGCCGAAGATGATCACCGCACTACAGCGCATGCATTCACCCCGAACCTCGTAGTGCCCAGCTGAGAGCATCTCCAGCTTAATTGAACATTTTATTGGGTGAAAACGGATATGACTTGTGAGATAGAGACTCGTATAGGTCTTTGCATTCTTGAAAACGGCTAAGAACTATTTTCAGAGTCCGTGAAATATTTTTCACGAAGTTTTTCACAAAAGCTTTAAAATAATCATCAGGCCATGATGTCTACATACCAATCTCTACCTAGCAACATGTTACTAAATCCTACTCTATAAATTTCACTCATTAGCGTGATGGGGCTCACTTAATACAATACGAAATAAAATCCTAATACCAAATTCTACTTATTCAATTTTACTCATTAACCCGTAGGGGCTCAAAAATTTAATATATTTAATATACGGATATTATTCATAAATTTCTGAATGTGAGAGTGATTCATATAACAGTTTACTGAACAAGCAATCGGTTTGACAAAATTGAGCACCAACTGAACTATTTCTTATACATCATAGAAGTTCCAATGTCTATTGCACCAAGAACCAAATTCAGATTTATAAATGTACTGCGAACCTACATCGCCAACCATAGTTTATTGACATAGCTTTATTATTAACATTCGGAAACTGTATCAAACATTCTGATTATTTTAGAGTAATTTCCTTGTAATAGATTTGTTCTTAATTCGATCCAACACCAGTATGGACATAGCCGTGCCACGATTCAGATTGAATAAAATTAAAGGGAATTATAGTATGAAGATCACATGTATCGAGCGATTGATCCGATGACGTTCTAGTTCGAATAACGATGCAACAGCCGCAATCATCGAAAAATTTAACCAGCGTCGTGAAACAATTTTTTTAACATGTTAAAGGTTTGTAGGTGTGTATATTCAGTTATTATAAGTATAACACGCTTGAGCGTCTGAAACTGTTTTTTTGGTGAATTGAGTGTATCGCCCATTTGTACAATTACAAATGGGAAGCACAGGCTTAGCCACAGCCTCATGAGTCCTGACTGAGTCACGCGTGCAGCCCACAAAAGAAAGTAGTCTCTCATGCAATCGAGATTTTCTTGTCTCGTTTTATGCTTGCAGATTTCGAGGATAGGCTATAGGAAAATCAGTTCCGGTAAAAATTTGCAGGCTATTACTTCTTCCAATAAATTCACTTGTAAAATGCTACATTCTTCACAGCTTCTGTTTTTTTTAGGTTTATTTCTTGTGAAAAACATTTAATAGGATCCCGATACTCAACTCCTGCATAAGTCCTTTATTCGCGGATACCGTTTTCATTGCTATATAACTCCGTGTGTGTTGGAAATGCCATAAAAAAATTAAAATTGCGTCATCTTAACTTGAAACCTGTCGTGATGCCTCTCATTTGCAAAATCCATATCGATGTTTGGGAAGATTCGACTGTTATAATAATTTGTTACAGGTTAAAATCGCGTGAGTAGACGGCACTCTCAACAAGCTTAAATAATATAATATGACCATAAAATATTTTCATATCTGGTATCTTCAGTGACAATTTATATATGAAATGGAGACATCATCTCTGAAATAAAATAAGTAGTGGACGTATTTAATAAAAGGTAAAATTCGGCGACTTATTCGGAAGCGATTGTAATAACTGTGAAAAGGAGGATTTCAAGCAACCGCGGTTATTTGCGACTACAAGTGACAGCGTAGGAGGAATACGACCCTGCACATTTCATGCAGATTATCATCAATCATTCTTCAGTTCTCCAAATAAATTATACTATTCCTTAAAATTATACATTTAAATAATTTCGACAGAAAGCTATATATAATAACATTACTGAACATGCACTTAGTTCTATAAATTCAGCACAAACTTAGCTATTCCTGATAGTCCGATGGAAATCAACGACCTTACGACACAAAAAATTGGGATTTATGAATGTAATGATAACCTACATCACCAACCATAATTTATTGACATAGCTTTATTATTACCATTTCAACACGAAGTAAACTTTCAGAGTAATTTCCTCATACCAGGTATTTTCAGAATTTGACCCAATACATGTAAGGACATTGCCGAGTCACGGTTCAGATTGCACAAAATTAAAAGGAATTATAGTATGAAGATCACATGCATCGAACGATTGATCCAATAACGTTCTAGTTTCAATAACGATTCAATAGTCGCAATTCTCGAAAAATTTACCCTGTTAAGTTAATGGACTTTTTTTCATATATATGTTAACGGTTCGTAAGGTGTTTACATTCAGTTATAATAAGTAAAACACGCTTGAGCGTCTGGAACTGTTTTTTGGTGGACATTTGCAGAGAATTTCCTGAGTGTCTCGCCTATTTGTACAATTACAAATGGGAAGCATTGGCTCAGCCACAGCCTCCTGAATCCTGACTAAGACAAGCGTTCAGCCCTCACGAGAAAGTAGTCCCCGTTGTAATCGAGATATTCTCGTTTCGTTTTTTATGATGACTGATTTCGAGGGTAGGCTATAGGAAAATCAGTTCCCATGGCAATTTTCCGGCAATTACAGCTTCCAAGAATTCGCTTGCAGAATGTTGCATTCATTAGAGCTTGTTGTTTATTTTCCACTTCTAGGTTTCTTGATTGTGAAAAACATTTAATAGGGTTCCGAAAGTGGTTCTAAGTCCCTTAATCGAAGATACTGTTTCCATTAGTTCCATGATTTTAAAAAAATTTCAACTTCATCCTCCATTTATGAGAGGATGAAATTGTAGTAGTTGTATCCATGCAATTGTAGTTTATCCAGTTTTTCTAATCCACGTACATGAACGATTGCTGAAATGAGTGGCGTGTCAGCCATTCACCTCATTGGATGATATTAACGTTAGTGGCCTGTTCGCAATTGTGATGAGTGCATTTATTAGCATCGTTCATATCTCTCACTTCAATAGGACGGCCAGCACACTAAACTGTTACACTTCAGTCAAATAGTACCACCTACACAGTAATTTTTTATTGAATCAGATAAAAAAATTATTACTCACCTCCTAGCACAGCAGCAAAGTCTGCACTTAATGCGCTGTCTATTCTCAATGGCCAGCGATCAACTGTCATAAACGGTCTTTGCTGTGTTTCAGTAAGACAGAAATGTACCGAAATTTTAATAACTATGAAACGAATAACAAATATTTCATTAAAGAAGTGGCGAATTCACTGTCATCAACGTTGGCACAGTTGGCCCCGTGTCGGTAGCCTGTAGTCCATATATTAATAAAACTTTCTAAAATATGCATATATATTAATCAAGCTCCCCACACTGCCGTATATATTAAAAGAAGCTGTTACTCACCCTTACATGAAATTCTTCCAGGATGCTGTGTTACCCACCAGAAATAAATTGACGAGTATATAAGCACCGGTAACAGTAAAATTTTAATAAAACTTATCTACCTAAAGTTATGTTGCCTGCATAAATTTCCATTTTGATTCATCGCGCTCAAATTTGATGGTATATCTTATAAAAACGTTTTCTATAGACATCATTAAAAAATGCTTTTAGCATTAACTTAGCTAATTATTCACATGATCAAACCAAATAACTAGACAGTGTAATTTTTGACGACGTTGAATGTGAGGTAACAGACATTATCATCATTAAAAATACATAGTTAACATAGTGCCGTAAAATAAAAAATAAAATACATAGTGCCGTGTTTTCTCTCTGAACCGATAAATGATTAATTATTGATCTCTAAATTGGAAAAATAATTAATTGTAGTTGTATCATTGCAATATCTTAGTTGAAATCAACTTCTAAGGTTAAAAATTGACGTGTCACCCAAAATAGATCGGCATGGACATGGAACAAAAAATTCAGAGAGTCTTCTCTACTTGCTTAAATTTTTGACGAAAGTGATGCACTCAGTTACCGGTACTTATGCAGTGGTACTGAATATTCACGAATACGGTCTATAAATTTGTATAAAAGTCGAATAAGCCCATATATTGGTACGATGCATATGATGTACCCGAGTAAAATTTGTTAGGATAAAACCGTCGTATTTTCAGATAAATTTGTTTAAATAATGTTGTAAATATCTAAATTTATTGTTTTTTTGAGCATTATGTGTTTCATTTATGAATTACTTGATTATAGTCTATTAAGAGAATCAGGAATATGTCCTTTAATCATATATGCGGTATTCACTGTTGCATAAAAACACTTTGTTCGTGCTTGATAATAATATGCTGGGAATGGAGAAATTCTTATTTTTTTGATATTAGTAGCTGAAACACGTTCACAGAAGATGTTGTGATTTCCATTCCCATTAATTGTGTAGCTTGCATGAATGTTGTTCCATGCATTCAAATTTGTTTAACTAGTTTGAATCCAAGCAATATTTTAACATTTGTTCGAAATTATTTTCAACTACAGTGTTTTCACAATAATTTATTGTTTCGTCTTAATTACTAGTAATATTTTCTATTTTCAGAATTTCTACGCAGCTTTTCAATCGTTGTGAGCCAATGGTTATAAAACTTACTGTGATCGAGTACAAGTTGAAGGTCGTACAGTGGCCGCGTCTAGCCACTTCATCTAACCGTTAATGTTCCTTCATCTAACCGTTAATGTTCATCAGTAAGTTATATTCATTTCCACTTCAAGTTTATCGCCAGGCGGGAGTTCGGTGCTCGGCGCGAGGCTGCACAGAATAGCAGAGCTTGGCTCTAATACCTTCACTGTGGTGGCGGAAAGCATACACCAATGTGCTGATTCGCTGCTTGGGTGCATGCGAAAATTTATCAATTATTTTCCAAGCTATTGAAGTTTGGCATCGCTAAGGTTTAAGGTGACCATCTGAAGGGAAATTAGTACCAGACAATCAACGTCCAACTCGAGGAAGGCATGCGCATGCAACGCGCCTGATCAGACGAAGATGATCACCGCACTACAGCGCATGCATTCACCCCTTATCTCGTAGTGCCCAGCTGAGAGCAACTCCAGCTCAAATGAACATTTATTGGGTAAATACGGCTATGACTTTTGAGTTATATGCTCTTATCATTCGTTGCATTTTTGAGTAGGCTAAGAACCATTTTCGAAGCCCGTGAAATATTGTTCGTGAAGCTTTTTCACAAAAGCTCTGAAATAATCATCAGGTAATGCTATCCACCTGACAATCAACGTCCAACTCGAGGAAGGCATGCGCATGCAACGCGCCTGATCAGACGAAGATGATCACCGCACTACAGCGCATGCATTCACCCCTTATCTCGTAGTGCCCAGCTGAGAGCAACTCCAGCTCAAATGAACATTTATTGGGTAAATACGGCTATGACTTTTGAGTTATATGCTCTTATCATTCGTTGCATTTTTGAGTAGGCTAAGAACCATTTTCGAAGCCCGTGAAATATTGTTCGTGAAGCTTTTTCACAAAAGCTTTGAAATAATCATCAGGTAATGCTACCCACCTACCAACATAATACTTAATCCTCTATCAATTTTCCTCATTAACCCGTAGGGGCTCAAAAACTCAAGTCTTTCAAAGCTAAATTAATATTTATGAAGAGAGCGTGTGAAAATTCTTGATATAACAGTTTACTGAACATGGAATAAGTTCGACAAAATTCAACACAAACTAAAGTATTCCTCCTACTCCGACGAAGGCCCGATAAGTAGTGCTTCAAGAACCAAATTCGGATCTATAAATGTAATGCGAACCTACATCGGTAATCATAATTTATTGACAAAGCTTTATTATTAACATTCGGAACATGAATCAAACATTCTGATTACTTTAGAGTAATTTCCTTTTTCGAGATTTGTTCCGAATTCGATCCATCACCAGTAAGGATATTGCCGTGCAACGATCCAGATTGAATAAAATTAAAGTGAATTATAGTAAGAAGATCACATGTATAGAACGATTGATCCAATGACGTACTAGAGTTCCAATAACGATTCAATAGTCGCAATTATCGAAAAATTTAACCTGTTTAGTGAAATGAAATTGTTTTTTTTTTTCTGAAAATATGTTAGAGGATTGTAGGTGTGTACATTCAGTTATTATAAGTAAAACAAGCTTGAGCGTCCAAAACTGTTTTTTGATGAACATTTGCGGGGAATTTCCAGAGTGTTTCGCCTATTTGTACAATTACAAATGGGGAGAGTGCTGGCTCAGCCACAGCCTCTTGAGTCCTGACTGAGCCATGCAAGAAGCCTTCACAAGAAAGTAGTCTCCCATGAAACCTAGAGTTTCTTTTCTAGTTTTTTATGTTGGCAGATTTCGAGGATATGCTATAGGAAAATCAGTTCCGATAACAATTTTTAGGCTGTACAATCCTCCAATAAATTCACTCTCGGAATGTTGCATTCTTTAACGCTTGTTGTTGTGTTTCTAACTTCTAGGTTATTTTCTTATGAAGAACATTTAATAGGATTCAAAGATTTTCGTATCATAAGTCCTTCAATCGGGCTACAAAACAGACGCGTTCAATATAGCGTATGCCGTATGTCAAGGTTGTTAAGCAATACTTTTCGTGTTAGGCCGCTCTGAATAATTATAAAACTACCATTTTATATAAATAAAAATATCAGAAAAATCACATTTATAACTTATTATTCGCATTATAACTTATTATTCGCAACAATAAAAATTTCCACAATACGCCATCTTACAAATCTATCTCCTCCTATGATTTTCAATCTACAGCAGCGAGTGACATATCATTTGATTCGTAAAGACAATTTCTAGCGACTCTGGAAGCCCCGTTTTTAAGATTTGTACATAATTTGGATTATACATTGAACAAAAAACTAGGGAAAAGAGGGAAAAATTGGAGAAATAGGAAGTAGTTAAAAAATTCAATAAAAAATCGAAAAAAGGCTTCCATAGTCAATAGTTATTCTTTTTAAAAATCGAATGATATGTTTCTAGATGTTGTAGCACGAAAATTGTAGGAAATATATATATAAAAAACCCTTTTTCGCCGGTTTCTATGCATTTCACGTTTACTTGCATTGCTCCAAGAATTTGCATGAGTAAATTTTTTCTTCTGGTGGTTCACGCAAGTGGACGAAGTTTCAGAACGATCGATCATTCAGTTTGGGAGATAATTTTTAGGATAGACGCTTACCTGAATGACGATAGCTAAACACGGGAAGGTTAAATTATTATCTAAAAGAAGGATAATTCATTTGAGTTCATAAACGATACGTACGTGCAGTGGATAATTCATTGCAGTTAACGTACTAGAATCTGTATCACATGTAGGGAGTAGCATCAAACTTCTTAATACGTGTGCAAGACTTGCGCGAGTGTTGTTACATGCAATTGTATTGGTGAAATGATCTTCACTTCTCATTCAAAATTGTTCAGCTAGTCTGAGCCCAGTCAACTTTTCAGAAGTTTATGGTATTATTTTTCCCCACCAATATTTACCATTTATATTTTGTGTCAATTATTAACTATCTACAGCGCCGTATATGTCACTCTCCGGGAACATAACCTTCAACTTAAATTATACGTAAACTATTAAGTGTAGCAACCTGGGTACGTTTTAAAAATGGCAAAGGACAGCGTTTTCTTCCATAAAACTTATAAAAAAGAGGGCTTAAATACTCCTGCTGATCATTTGCACTGCCTCTCCAGAGTCCCAGCTGATCAGGACTGTTGCTACCCAGTCGCAAAATATCTATTACATCTCAGGACATATATAAATCATTTACGTAATTGTAATTTAAATTGATATTTCGTTAATACTGAAGAGATATATCCCGCAATTGATTTAATATTTCTCAATATTAAGCTCTAGCTGCTAGTTGCGCTGTGAAGCTCAAAACCTACAGCAGTGCATAGACTTGCTCCTCCGGTGCATGTAGAACATTATCGCTTCATCTACAAGCTTCTTGAACAATGGCGTCACTAAGTTTTAAGATGACCGCCTGCAGGGACATCTAAAATTATAAGATCAGTTGTACAGTTTTTACTGACTGTGACTTCTATTTCACGATGCCGAACTCTACGCTAGCAGATAATCAGCAGAAAACTTTATACGCTGCCAAAGTAAAACTTTAATATACGACTCATAACCACAGATTTAATAAAATCCCATAGGGGCTCAATGGTAGAACAGGAGTATGCAGATAATTTAATGGACCGTATTTTGCCGTGGAAGAACTGAAATGGAAAGCATTTTCGTAGAAATGCCTACCATTTCAGCCTTTTTGAATATGCAGTAAGATTCTGTTTTTTTTTCTTATGTTTTGTGTGATTTACATTTCCATTGTTCAGCTTGCATGAATGTTGTTCCATGCCGTTGCATCCGGAAAAGATATTGGTGACATGAGCTTCATTTTTCATTCAAATTTGTTGAACTAGTTCTAGTCCAAGCAATATTTTAACAATTGTTTGAAATCCTTCTCCACTAAGGTGTTTTCACATTTTATTGCTTCGTCTCAATTATTACAAATATTTTCAAAGTTTCTACGGAGTTATCTAATCGTTGTAGGCCGATTGCTCCAAAACTGATCGAGTACAACTTGAAGGTCGTACAGGTGCCGCGTTCCGCCAGTTCTATAGCTTCATTTAACCGTTAATGTTGATCAGTTAATTAGTTGTATTTTATTTCCCAGAATGCGTTAGTATCCTGAAAATCGCGTAGATTTGCTGTTTGATTAACTCAAACAAACAGTTTCATCGTCGCCTTCTAGTTAATCGCTGGGCGTGAGTTTGGGGCTCATCATCGCAGGGCTGAACCTATACTACCTCGCTGTGTTGGCGGAAAGCCTACACCAATGCACTGATTCCATCTTTGAGTGCATGCAAAATTTTATCAATTCTTATCCAACATAACTGAAGTTTGGCATCACTAAGGTTTAAGGTGACCATCCGAAGGGAAATTATTAGTAAAAAGACAATCAACGTCCAACTCGAGGAAGGCATGCGCATGAGACGCGCCGAAGATGATCACCGCACTACAGCGCATGCATTCAACCCGAACCTCGTACTGCCCAGCTGAGAGCAACTCCAGCTTAATTGAACATTTTATTGGGTAAATACGGCTAAGACTTCTGAGATATAGATTTTATCGTGCGTTGCATTTTTGATAACGGCTAAAATCCATTTCCAGAATCTGTGAAATATTTTTCTCGATTTTTTTCTTACCAAAGCTTTGCAATAATCATCAGGTATACTGTCCACATACTGCTGTCCAGCCGGCATCAAGATGCAATATCCTACCGACTTTAAGTACTTATTAATCCGCAGGGGCACAAAATATTTTACTTTATTATCTGTTCATTTAACTTTCATCTCTATCCAACACGATGCGAGTTCTATATATAACAATTTACTGAACATATAATTTGTCAGGGGAAATTCAGGACTAACTAAGCTATTTCTGATAGTCGGATGGAGATTAACGACCTTGTGCGCAAAAAAAAAAATGGGATTTACGAATGTACTGTGAACCTACATCATCAACCATAATCTATTGACATAGCTTTATTTGGAACACGGAGCAATCTCTCTGATCATTTAGAGTAATTTCCTCGTACTGGATTTTTTTCAGAATTCGACCCAACACATGTAAGGACATTGCCGTGTCACGGTTCAGATTGAACAAAATTAAATGGAATTATAGTATGAAGATCACATGTATCGAGCGATTGATCCAATGACGTTCTAGTTCCAATAACGATCCAATGGTCGCAATTATCGAAAAATTTACCCTGTTAAGTTAATGGATTTTTTTTTTCAAAAAATATGTTAACGGTTCGTAGGTGTGTACTGTGTACATTCAGTTATTATAAGTAAAACACGCTGGAGCGTCTGGAACTGTTTTCTGGAAGACATTTGCAGGAAAGCTCCAGAGTGTCTCGCATATTTGTACAATTACAAATGGGAGCATTGACTGAGCCACAGCCTCCTGAGTCCTGACAGTTGACCGAGCCACGCGTGCAGCCCTCACAAAAAGCAGTCTCCCTTGCAATCAAGGTTTTCTTGTATCGTTTTTTATGCTCTCAGCTTTTGAGGATAGGCTATAGGAAAATCTGTTCCGATAGCAATTTTCTGGCAATTGCATCTTCCATGAATTCACTTGCAGAATGCTGAATTCCTTACAGTTTATTGTTGGTTTCCAACTTATAGGTTTCTTTCTTGTGAAAAATATTTAGTAGGGTTCCGAAACGAGACTCTCGTCTAAGTCATTTAATCGTGGATACTGTTTTCACTAGTTCAGGATTTTCAAAAATTTCCACTTCATCACCCATTTATGGGAGGATGAAATTGTAGTAGTTGTATCCATGCAATTATAGTTCATCCAGTTTTTCTAATCCACGTACATGAACGATTGCTGAAATGAGTGGCGTGTCAGCCATTTACCTCATTGGATGATACTAACGATAGTGGCCTGTTCGCAATTGTGATGAGTTCATTTATTAGCATCGTTCATATCTCTCACTTCAATAGTACGGCCAGCACACTAAACTGTTACTCATCTGTCAAATAGTACTACTCGCACAGGAAACTGTATTAGTAATTTTTAATTGAATCAGATAAAAAAAAAATTGTAACTCACCTCCTAGCACAGCAGCAAAGTCTGCATTTAATGCGCTGTCTATTATAAATGGCCAGCGATCAACTGTCATAAACGGTCTTTGCTGTGTTTCAGTTAAACAGAAATGTACCGAAATTGTAATAACTATGAAAAGAATAAAAAATATTTCCTTAAAGAAGTGGCGAATTCAGTGTCATGAACGTTGGCACAGTTGGCTTCGTGTCGGTAGCCGGTAGTCCATATATTAATAAAACTTTCTAAAATATGCATATATATTATTCAAGCTCCCCCCACTGCCGTATATATTAAAAGAAGCTGTTACTCACCCTTACATGAAATTCTTCCAGGATGCTGTGTTACCCACCTGAAAAAAATTGACGAGTATATAAGCACCGTTAACAGTTAAGTAAAATTTTAATAAAACTTATCTACCAAAAGTTAAGTTGCCTGCATAAATTTTCATTTTAGTTCATCGCGCTCAAATTAAATAGTACATCTCATTAAGACGTTTTCTATAGACGATATTAAAAAGTGCTTCTAGCAATAACTTAGATAAATATTCACATGATCAAACCAAATACTGTAACTAGACAGTGTAATTTTTGACGACGTTGAATGTGAGGTAACAGACATTATAATCATTAAAAATACCTAGTTAATTACGGTGCCGTGTTTTCTCTCTGAACCGATAAATAATTAATTATTGATCTCTAAATAGAAAAACTTATTAGTCGTATTTAAATCATTGCAATATCTTAGTTGAAATCCACTTCTAAGGTTAAAAATTGACGTATCACCCAAAATAGATTGGCATGGACATAGAACAAAAAATTCGCAGAGTCTTCTCTACTTGCTGAAATTTTGGAAAAATTGCTGCACTCAGTTACCTATACTCATGCAGTGATACGGAATATTCACGAATACGGTCTATAAATTCGTATAAAAGTCGAATAAGCCCATATATTGGTACGATGCATATGATGTACCCGAGTAAAATTTGTTCGGATAAAACCTTCGTATTTTCAGATAAATTTGTCTAAAGAATGTTGTATATATCTAAATTTATTGTTTTTTTAACATTATGCATTTCATTTATGAATTACTTGATTAGAGCCTATTAAGAGAATCTTGATTAGGTCCTTTAATCATATATGCGGCATTCACTGTTGTATAAAAACTCTTTGTTCGTGCTTGATAATAATATTCTGTGAATGGAGAAATTCTTATATATTTTTTGGTATTAGCAGCTGAAACACGTTCACAGAAGATCTTGTGATTTCCATTCCCATTAATTGTGTAGCTTGCATGAATGTTGTTCCATGCATTCAAATTTGTTGAACTAGTTTGAATCCAAGCAATATTTTAACATTTTTTCGAAATTATTTTCAACTACACTGTTTTCACAATTTATTGTTTCGTCTTAATTACTAGTAATATTTTCTATTTTCAGAATTTCTACGCAGCTTTTCAATCGTTGTGAGCCAATGATTATAAAACTTACTGTGATCGAGTACAAGTTGGAGGTCGTACAGTGGCCGCGTCTAGTCACTTCATCTAACCGTTATTGTTCATCTGTTAGTAAAATTCATTTCCCCTTCGAGTTTATCGCCAGGCGGGGGTGTGGGGCTCGGCGCAGGGCTGCACAGAATAGCAGAGCAGGGCTCTACAACCTTCGCTGTGGTGCGCTGATTCGCTCCATGGGTGCATGCGAAATTTTATCAATTCGTATCCATGCTAACTGAAGTTTGGCATCGCTAAGGTTTAAGGTTACCATCTGAAGGGAAATTAGTACTAGACAATCAACGTCCAACTCGAGGAAGGCATGCGCATGCAACGCGCCTGATCAGCCGAAGATGATCACCGCACTACAGCGCATGCATTCACCCCGAACCTCGTAGTGCCTTGCTGAGAGAATCTCCAGCTTAAATGAACATTTATTTGGTAAATACGGCTATGACTTTTGAGTTATATGCTCTTATCATTCGCTGCATTTTTGAGTAGGCTAAGAACCATTTTCGAAGCCCGTGAAACATTGTTCGTGAAGCTTTTTCACAAAAGCTTTGAAATAATCATCAGGTAATATTATCCACCTACCAACATGATACTCAATCCTCCATAAATTTTCCTCATTAACCCGTAGGGGCTCAAAAACTTAATTTTTTTTGTCGGCTAAAATAGCAATATATATTAGAAGATAGTGTGAAAATTCTGGATATAACAGTTTACTGAACATGGAATTGGTTCGACAAAATTCAACACAAACTAAACTATTCCTTCTACTCAGACGGAGGCCCGATAGGTAGTGCTTCACGAACCAAATTCGGATCTATAAATGCAATGCGAACCTACATCGGTAATCATAGTTTATTGACAAAGCTTTATTAATGACATTCGGAACATGAATCAAACATTCTAATTATTTTAGAGTAATTTCCTTATTCGAGATTTGTTCAGAATTCGATCCATCAACCAGTAAGGATATTGCCGTGCAACGATTCAGATTGAATAAAAGTAAAGGGAATTATAGTAAGAAGACCACATGTATAGAGTGATTGATCCAATGACGTTCTAGAGTTCCCAAAACGATTCAATAGTCGCAATTATCGAAAAATTTAACCTGTTTAGTAAAATAACACATTTTTATTCTAAAAATATGTTAGAGGATTGTAGGTGTGTACATTAGGTTATTATAAGTAAAACAAGCCTGAGCGTCTAAAACTGTTTTTTGATGAACATTTGCGGGGAATTTCCAGAGTGTCTCGCCTATTTGTACAATTACAAATAGGAAGCACTGGCTCAGCCACAGCCTCTTGAGTCCTGACTGAGCCATGCAAGAAGCCTCCACAAGAAAGTAGTCTCCCATGAAACCTAGAGTTTCTTTTCTAGTTTTTTATGTTGGCAGATTTAGAGGATAAGCTATAGGAAAATCAGTTCCGATAACAATTTTTAGGCTCGTACATCCTCCAATAAATTCACTCTCAGAATGTTGCATTCTTTATTGCTTGTTGTTGTGTTTCTAACTTCTAGGTTACTTTCTTATGAAGAACATTTAATAGGATTAAAAAATTTTCTCATAAGTCCTTCAATCGGGCTACAAAACAGACGTGTTCAATAGAGCGCATGCCAAGGTTGTTAAGCAATACTTTTCGTGTTAGGCCGCTCTGAATGTTTATAAAACTACCATTTTATATAAATAAAAATATCAGAAAAATCACATTTATAACTTATTATTAAACGGGACATGAACAAATCTAATGACGCGCGATGGCACACTCAATACGAATAATTGTCACTTGATACTCTAACTTGGGCAGCTATATCAATCAATTTTTGCACATTTTCTACTTATTTTCAATCACTTTTACTTATTTGGCTCCCGTGAACAATTAAAATGTCCACAATACGCCATCTTACAAATCTATCTCCTCCTATGATTTTCAATCTACAGCAGCGAGTGACAAATCATTTGATTCGTAAAGACAATATCTAGCGACTCTAGAAACCCCGTTTTTAAGATTTGTACATGATTTGGATTATATATTGAAAAAAAAACTAGGGAAAAGAGGAAAAAATTGGAGAAATATGAAGTAGTAAAAAAATTCAATAAAAATCGAAAAAAGGCTTTCATAGTCAATAGTTATTATTTTTAAAAATCGAATGATATGTTTCTAGATGTTGTAGCACGAAAATTGTAGGAAATATATATATAAAAGACCCTTTTTCACCGGTTTCTATGCATTTCACGTTTACTTGCTTTGCATCAAAAAATTTGCATGAGTAAATTTTTTCTTCTGGTGGTTCACGTAAGTGGACGAAGTTTCAGAACGATCGGTCATTTAGTTTGGGAGATAATTTTTAGGATAGACGCTTACCTGAATGACAGGTCAGGTAACAGGTATCTGACATGGTAACAGGTACCTGTCGTGGTTACAGGTACCTGACATGAATACAAGATGCTATAATTTTCGACAACTTAATTAATAACCGGTAGGGTTCAAAATTTTCAGATAATATTATTTAGATTATCTTACAACTGGTTGATGGAAGCGCAATATATAACAATTTACTGAACAAACAGTTGCACAGACAAAATGCAGCACAAACTCAGCTATTCCTGATAGTTCGATGGAGAAGCAACGACTTTACGACACAAAAAATTGGGATTAATGAATGTACTGCGAACCTACATCACTAATCATAATTTATTGACATAGCTTTATTATTACCATTTGGAACACGTCTCAATTATTACAAATAATTTCAAAGTTTCTACGGAGTTATCTAATCGTTGTAGGCCGATGGCCACAAAACTCGCTGTGATCGAGTACAACTTGGAGGTCGTACAGGTGCCGCGTTTCGCCAGTTCTATAGCTTCATTTAACCGTAAATGTTGATCGGTTAGTTAGTTGTGTTTTATTTCCCTGAATGCGTTAGTATGCTGAGAATCGCGTAGATTTGCTGTTTGATTAACTCAAACGAACAGTTTCATCGTCGCCTTCTAGTTAATCGCTGGGCGTGTGTTTGGGGCTCATCATCGCAGGGCGAACCTATACTACCTCGCTGTGGTGGCGGAAATCCTGCACCAATGCACTGATTCCATCTTTTAGTGCATGAAAATTTTATCAGTTCTTATCCAACATAACTGAAGTTTGGCATCACTAAGGTTTAAGGTGACCATCCGAAGGTAAATAAGTACTAAATCGACAATCAGCGTCCAACTCGAGGAAGGCATGCGCATGAAACGTGCCTGATCAGCCGAAGATGATCACCGCACTACAGCGCATGCATTCACCGCGAACCTCGTAGTGCCCAGCTGAGAGCAACTTCAGCCTAATTGAACATTTTATTGTCTAAATATGGCTAAGACTTTTGAGATATGGACTCTTATCGTGCGTTGCATTTTTGATAACTGTCAAGAACCATTTTCAGTCTGTGAAACATTTTTCACGACGCTTTTTTACAAAAGCTTTAAAAAAATCTTCAGGAAATGCTGTCCACATACTAACGTCCAACTCTCGACAAGTTACTAAATGCTACCAGCTTCTTGATAACGGTCAAGAACCATTTTCAGTCTGTGAAACATTTTTCACGACGCTTTTTTTCAAAAAGCTTTGAAATAATCATCAGTAAATGCCGTCCACATACTAACGTCCAACATTCGACAAGTTAGTAAATACTCCCAGCTTCGATATCTTTTTACCCCGTATGGGCACAAAACTGTTTATTTTTCACGAAAATACCCTATGTAATAATTTAGATGATGGAATTGCCATATATAAAAAGTTACTGAAAACGCAATAGCTCAAACAAAATCGAGCACAAGCTAAATTATTCATGAAACTCAGATCAAGATCCAATGACCTCATGGCACAAAAAAATAGCGATTTATGAATGTAGTGCGAACCTACATCACCACCATAGTTTATAAACATAGCTTTATTAATACCATTTGGAACACGTGGCAAGCTTTCTGATAATTTTAAATTAAATTCCTCATACTAGATTTTTTTAATTCGATCCGACGCATGTAAAGAAAATGCCTTGCCACTCTTCAGAATATATAAATTTAAAGGGAGTTATAGTATGAAGATCGCATGTTTCGAGTAATTGATCAAAAAACGTTCTTGAGTTCCAAAAATGATCCAATAGTCGCAATTATCGAAAAATTTAACCTGTTATATGAAATGAGTTTTCTAAAAATGAGTTGAAGTTATTCGGTTATAATAAGTAAAACACGCTTGAGCGTCCGAAACCGTTTTTTGATGGACATTTACAGGAACTTTCCTGAGTGTCTCGCCTATTTGTACAATTACAAATGGGAAGCACTGGCTCAACCGCAGCCTCGTGAGTCATGACCGAGCCACGCGTGCAGCATTCACATGAAAGTAGTCTCCCTTGCAATCGAGATTTTCTTCTCTCATTTTTAATGTTGAGGAATTTCAAGGATAGGCTATAGGAAAATGTGTTCCGATAACAATTTTCAGGTTATTACATCTTTCAATAATTTCTCTTGCAGAATGCTTCATTCTATACTGCTTATTGCAATATTTTTAAACTCTCTTTCTTGCGAAAAACATTTATTAGGATTCCGTCTTTAAGTCTTTTAATCGTGGATACTGGTTTCATTGCTATAAAACCCTGTACGCGTTGACAGAAAATGACATCCAGCTTTTATGAGCCCAACTTATTTTTCAAAAGTTTTATGAAATTATTTTAATCCACGGCTAAATTCCCGTTTATTTTTCGTGTCAATTATCAAGAACGGTCCCAGAGTTTTTCTGCAGTTGCCTCACCGCAGTAGGCCGATGGCTCCAAAACTTGCTGTGATCGAGTACAACTTGGAGGTCGGACAGGCGTCGCGTTTCGCCAGGCAGCAACGCGTGCCACCTTCAGCTAACCGTTAATTTTTATCAGTTAGTTGTATTCAACTCCCTGAATGCGTTAGTATCTTGAAAATCACGTAGACTTGCTGTCGATTGAAGTTCAATCGATTGAACAGTTTCATCGTCGCCTGCGAATTTATCGCCAGGCGGGAGTTCGGGGCTCGGCGCAGGGCTGCACAGAATAGCAGAGCAGGGCTCTACTACCTTCGCTGTGGTGCGCTAATTCGCTCCTAAGGTATTTGCGAAATTTTATCAATTCTTATCAAAGCTAACTGAAGTTTGGCTTCGCTAAGGTTTAAGGTTACCATCTGAAGGGAAATAAGTACTAGACAGACAATCAACGTCCAACTCGAGGAAGGCATGCGCATGCAACGCGCCTGATCAGCCGAAGATGATCACCGCACTACAGCGCATGCATTCATCCCGAACCTCGTGGTGCCCAGCTGAGAGCAACTCCAGCTTAATTGAACATTTTATTGGCTAAATACGGCTGACTTTTGATTTATAGACTCTTATCGTTCGTTGCATTTTTGATATTGTCTAAGAACCATTTTCAGAGTCTATGAAATAATTTAACAAAACATTTGTCACAAATGGTTTGAAATAAACATCAGGTAATGCTGTAAACGTAACAAATCCACCTACCAACAAGATCACAAATCTTGCTCTTTCTATTTAACACCTTACCCCGTACGGGATTCAAAATTCAATAACAGTATCGCAATGAAATATTATGATTTTTATTGAACAAACAAGATGTATCATATAATCGTTTACTGAACATGCAATTAATTCGTCAAAATTTGATCACAAACTGAATTATTTCTTCCACTTCGATGAAGGTTTAATGACTTGTAGCAAGCCAAGAACCAAATTCGGATTTATAAATGTACTGCGCACCTACATCACCTACCATAGCTTATTGACATAGCTTTATTATTTACATTCCGAATATGTAGCCACGTTTCTGGTTATTTTTAGAGTAATTTCAACGTACTAGATTATTTCAAAATTCGATACAACAAAAGTAAGGAAATTGCGCTGCCACCATCAGATTAGAAAAAATTAAAGGGAGTTATAGTATGAAGATTGCATGTTTCGAGCAATTGATCCAATATTTTTCCAGAGTTCCCATAACGATCCAATAGTAACAATTATCTAAAAATTAAATTTGTTAAATGAAATGAGTTTTCTTCTATATATACGTTAAAGGATTTTTGATGTGTATATTCAGTTAATACAAGTATAGCATGCTGGAGCGTCTGAAAACGTTTTTTGATGGACATTTTCAGGGAATTTCCTGAGTGTCTCGCTTATAGGAGCGCAGCCGTGCACCACCAATTTTGTGTACCAATAAGCCCCGAATCGAACGCCTTGGATCGCTCCGGAAATCCACCAATCAGCCGTGTACCACTCGGCTTTGTCCTCCTCCTGCCTTGACCACCACCTGCCGTGCACCACCAGGCCGCGGATCGAATCTGACTTCCGGGCATCGTTAAATTACGTAATTTTACGTTCACCGCATCTGAGGTTCGGTTTCAGATAGCATAGTTCTGTTCCAAAATTTATCGTCCTTCGACAAGTGGCCGTTCGACCGAGGGCTGGTTCGACCCACGGCCTAGATACGGACGGCTTGAAGTGTTGAAGGCTACGTTCCGGCAGGCAGGAATCATGATGGTCCATTACATCCAGGGCAGTTGTGGTGGTGATTACGGATGTTTAAAAGTGTTTACAAGTGCTTACAAGTGCTTACAAGTGTTGACATGTGTTTACAAGTGTACAAGTGTTTGCAGGTGTTCACGAGTGTTAACAATGGAAAATGGAAAGGTAAATAAAAAATATAATAAAAAATCTAAAAAACGTCGGAAAATGACAGGAAGAAAATGGAAAATACAGCATCTTAACTTGAAACCTATTATGCTACTCTCATTTTAAAATTCCATATCGATGTTTGAGAGAATTCGATTGTTATAATAATTAATTGCAGGTTAAAATCGTTTGAGTTGATGACATGCACGGGAAGCTCGGAATAATTGAATATGTCAAGAAAATATTCTAATTTCTGTATTATTCATTAGAAATTTATTCATTAAAAAGTGATCCCAAATGATAATGAGAAAATAAAAGTCTAAAATTATATTATAAGATATTGCGGTAAGGATTATATAGAAGCGACTGCAATTCAGCAGGTAACCGCGTGCAGGTAGCCGTCATGAATCTTCCCTGATGCGGTTTTGAATACGTTGCAAATAAATATTTTAAAATTATTCGTTTAAAATACATCTTAAATTAAATCTGTAATTATATATCATAATTCGCGTTAATTTCAATGTGTTAGCAATCGTTCGAAAACTGCATACTTAAGCCGCGTTCTATAAAGCAACAACCATGTATGTACATACAATACATATTGCGTAAGGCCGTTTTTACCTTCTATAAAATGACCTCTCTGTATTAATACATACAAGTTTTTGTGTAAAAACATAATTGATAGATAATTATTTGCGTTAATTGCAAATCGTTTGCACTCGTTCGAAAGCTACAAGATGCGTTCAATAAAGCTAAAACCAAGTATGTACATGCAATACGTTTTGCGTTAGGCCGTTATGCACTTTCATAAAATTACCATTTTATAGCAATATAAATAACAGAGTAATAACAATTATTGCTTATTATTCGCGTCAAGCTAAACAAAAAAATTCTAAAATACGCGCGCTGGTATCCTCAATGCTAGTAATTGGCAATGTAAAAGCTTGTGCTACAGTATCAAGAAATTTTTTGGGCATTTTTATCTTTTTTCAATAAATTTTACTTATTTGACTCCCCTGAACTATTAAAATTTCCACAATACGCCATCTTAAAAATCTATCTCCTCATATGATTTTCAAGCTACAGCAATCGAGTGACATATCATTGATTCGTAAATCTAGCGACTCTGCATGGAAGCCCTGTTTCTCTGATTTGTACATGCATGCTTTGGATTATATATTGAAAAAACAAGTTTAGAGTTGTAAACAAGTGTTTACAAGTGAAAGACCGAGTGTTTAAAAGTGAAACATCAAGTGTTTACAAGTGTTTACAAATGTTTACAAGTGTTTACAAGTGTTTACAAGTGAAACACCAAGTGTTTACAAGTGAAACATCAGGTGTATACAAGTGCTTACAAGTTTTTAGAAGTGTACAAGTATTTACAGGTGTTTGCGAGTGTTAACAATTGGGGAAAATGGAAGAAGTAAATGATAAATAAAATAAAAAATCTAAAAAAAGAGTTGGAGTCAACAGATATTCGATCTCTTTACAAATCGAATGATATGTCTCCCGATGATTTATGAAAGACCCCCTTTTGTCATTTTCTCAGCATTTCACGTTTTATTCAGATTTTTTTTATCGAAAAATTCGACTAAGCAAATTGTTTTTCTTTTGGAGACACAAATAAGCCTACGAAGTTCCAAAACGATCGGTCATTTAGTTTAGGCGATAATTTTTAATGTTGAAGCTCCCCTGAATGACGATAGCTACATAGGGTAAGGTTAAATTATTATATAAATGTATGATAAATCATTTGAATTAGTGAACAATACAGTACATGCATTGAATAATTCAATGTGGTTAACGTATTTGTATTTGTATCACATGTAGAGAGGAGCTTCAAACTTCTTAATACGTGTGCAAGACTTCACTTTTCGTGTGTGAATGAACTTCACTTTTCATTAAAGTTGTCCAGTTTGTATGAAACCAACTAATTTTTCAAAAATATTATGAAATTCTTCTAAACCACGAATAAATCCCCATTTATTTTTCGTGTCAATCATTAAAAACGGTCCAAGAGTTTTTCTTCAGTTGCCTCACCGCAGTGGGCCGATGGCTCCAAAACTTGCTGTGATCGAGTATACAACTTAATTGGAGGTCGGACAGGCGCCGCGTTTCGTCAGTTAGCGACGCGTGCCATATTCATCTAACCGTTAATGTTCATCAGTAAGTTATATTCATTTCCCTGAAGGCGTTGGTTTCCTGAGAATCACGTAGATTTGTTATTTGATTAGTTCAATCGACTGAACAGTTTCATTGTTGCCTTCGAGTTTATCGCCAGGCGGGAGTTCGGAGCTCGGAGCAGGGCTGCACAGAATAGCAGAGCAGGGCTCTACTACCTTCGCTGTTGTGTGCTGATCCGTTCCTTGAGTGCATGCGAAATTTTATCAATTCTAATCCAAGCTTACTAAATTTTGGCATCGCTAAGGTTTAAGGTGACCATCTGAAGGGAAATTAGTACTAGACAATCAACGGCCAACTCGAGGAAGGCATGCGCAAGCAACGCGCCTGATCAGCAGAAGATTATCATCGCACTACAGCGCAAGCATTCACCCCGAACCTCACGTACAGTGCCCATAGCTAGGAGCTACTACAGCTTAATTAAACATTTTTAGTGGGAAATACGGCTAAGACTTTTGAGATATCGACTCAAATCATTCCTTGCATATTTTATAATGGCTAAGAACCGTTTTCAGAGTCTCTGAGACGTTGTCACTATGCTTATTCACAGAAGCTTTGAAATAATCATGAGGTAATGCTGTCCACCTGCCAATGTCCAGCCACCATTAAGATACTATATATCACTAATTCGATTCCTCTTTAACCCGCGAGGGCACAAAAATGCATTAAATGCACTAGATTACTTTCCGAGACAGAATTAGTCGGATGAGAGCGCATGATATAACAATATTACTGAACATACAGTTGAGCTATTGCAGTTCTGCACAAACTAAGCTATTCCTGCAACTCCAATGAAGAGACAATTACTGTGACACAAAAAACGAAATTATGATTTATGAATGTACTGCAAACCTACATCACCAAATATAGCTTATTGACATAGCTTTTTTAATCAAATTTAGAACATGTAGTAAACTTTCTGATGATTTTGAGTAATTTTAAAAAACATGATTTTTCAGAATTCGATCCAACACAAGGAAGGATATTGCCGTGCCGCCATCAGATTAAAGAAAATTAATGGGAGTTTTAGTTTAAATATCGCTTGTTTCGAGCAATCGATCCAGTGGCGTTCCAGAGTTCCTATAACGATCTAATAGTAGCAATTATCGAAAAATTTAACCTGTTTATTGATATGAGATTTTTTATATTCGGTAAATGTTCGTAGGTGTGTATATTCAGTTATTATAAGTTAAACACGCATAAGCGTCTGAAACTCTTCTTTAGTGGACAGTTGTATGAACTTTCCTGAGTGTCTCGCCTATTTGTACAATTACAAATGGGAAGCACTGGCTCAGCCACAACCTCCTGATACCTGACTGAGCCACGCGTGCAGCCTCCACAAGAAAGTAGTCTCCCTTGCACTCAAGATTTTCTCGTCTCGTTTTGTATATTGGTAGATTTCAAGGATAGGCTATAGGAAAATCTGTTCCGATAACTTTTTTCAGGCTATTGCATTTTCCAATAAATTCACTCACAGCATGCTTCATTCTTCACAGCTTGTTATGTTTTCAGCTTCTAGGCATCTTTCTTGTGAAAAAATTTAATCGGATTCTGAATCGATACTCTCGCATAAGTCATTTAATCAATGATACTCTTTTTATTGCTATTAAACTCAGTCTGCGTTGTCAGAGAATGACATGAAAAATAGGTGAATTGCAGCATCTTAACTTTAAACCTAGCATGTTGCTTTCATTTTGAAAATCCATGACAATGTCTTAGGAAAAAGCATACGTTGATGGCATACAGAGCAAGCTTAAGATAATTTAGTATGTCAATTAAACATTCTAATTTCTTATGTATTCTTTAAAAATTTATGAATCGGATAGAGACTCTTGTTTAAAATGAAGAATGAAAATGTTGAAATGTGTTGGACCGTTTTGTTCGGAGGTTAGATCTATAGGCGCTTGCTAGGAGCCGTGATAAGATAGTCTAAATGTTTCTATCGTAAGGCCGTTTTGAATAATCAATATAAAATAAATATTACATAATTATTTTCTAATCCGATATCTTTATTTTAATCTAAAATCATAGACCATTGTTTGCGGTAAATGAAAAGGGTTTGCACTCGTTCGAAAGCTACAAACAAGACGCTTCAATAAAGCTAAAACCAATGATGTACATGCAAGATACTTTGCGTTAAAACGTTTTGAATTTTTTAAAAGGACCATATTATATAAATAAATATATCAGAAAAATACCATTTATAGCTTAATATTCGCGTCAAACTGGACAAGAATGAGCCTAAGGACGCGCCAGTCCCTCATAGAGGGGGAAAGGGAGGGGGCATTTTTAAACGCATTTTTCATATTCGGCCGTGTCTGTCCCGAACGTATCAGGTACCGAATACGCGCGCCCCACGATCGGCCCAAGCTCGTCAGGTATTTCACAAGATTCTCTTTCGGCGCTTATTTCGCTCCGGCAACCGGAACCTAAAGCGGACATAGAGCTTCTAATTTACATCGCAAAAGAACTTGGGGCGACCCTGAGCCAGCGGCTGACAGGCATCCAAATTTTGATAGGGTTAGAACTAAAATCGAAGATAACAGAAATAAAAATGAGATAACATGTTGAGAAGGTACTATCTATTTACAATTTGTATAGGATAGGAACTGAATGCAGCATTTAAACTGGGTTTCTGTTCGAAAATATATAATGATTCTAAAATTCGTAGGTCAGAAACACCAGTAGTGGAGGCTAAAACTCTAAAATCACTATTGGACACCGGGACGTTGCACCGCTCGGCATGAATACGTACGGCTGAATGAGGGGGATTCGTAAGTATGTTCCCTGTTCTATAACTCCTGCCCCTATGCTCTGCAAGCCTACTATAAAAATTGCGCGATGTCATACCGATATACGCAGTTGCGCACTGCGCACAACTATATTGATAAACTAGGGATGATCGCATATGAACAGGGAGAGGATCTTTGTACTTGCAAAACGAGCTAATTTTTAAATTGTTCACTAGCAATACATTAAGATTTACATTCGGTAGGTATTTAGAGAATAGATCTTTCAACTCATTTGCCATCGTCTCAGATGCGGGGCCAAAGTAAGGAAAAGAACAATGCACACGATTCCTATCGTCACGTTCGGGAACCACCTCAGCATATTGTTTAGACAAGAATTTCTTAATTTGAGTATATGTACATCAATTGTGAAGGACTTAAGCAGCCAATTGATTTTAATAAATGATTTTAATAAATGATTTTAATAATATAGGATAAATGATTTGAGTTCATGAACGATACAGTAAATGCAGTGAAGGATTCATTGTAGTTAACGTACTATAGTACGTTAACGATCTGTAAAACATGGGGAGAGGAGCTTCAAACTTCTTAATACGTTTGCAAGACTTTTGCCAGTGTTGTTACATGCAGTTGAATTGGTGAAAATTGCTATTATTGCTATTAAAATTGATTTTTCATTAATATAAACGAGTTTTATTCAGCAATTGATTTAATATATCTCACGCTGAGACAAATCATGATCATCTCTACACAAGCGAAACTAGAAGCATTTTGACATGAAACCTCTCGTGGTCATAAAATTTGAAACCTGCCAATTCTTATCTATGTTTGAAGAATAATTCAATTGACATGAGAAATTCTTTGCTGGTTTGCTGCCTGCGAGAATCTAAAATAAGTTGAGTGCTCCACATAAAAGGTTAAATTTCTAATATAGTCATGTATGAATTATTAAATAGCTCCATTTGACTAACGGAAGAAATAAGTAGAACTCTATTTCGCTCTGCACTTTCGCTGTGGCAGCTCAAAACCTACAGCAGTGCATAGATTTGCTCCTCCGGTGCATGTAGAACATTATCGCTTCATCTACAAGCTTCTTGAACAATGGCGTCACTAAGTTTTAGGATGACCGCCTGCAGGGACATTATTACAAGACAGATAATCAACGTCCAACTCGAGGAAGACATGCACATGAAACGCTCGTGACCGGCCGACGATTTTCACCGCACTACCGCAAATGCATGCAACACGAACTTCGTAGTTCTCAGCAATCCCAACTTAACAGAACATTCTTTATTTTTCTATCGTGAAATATGGCCATGCATTCTATAATGCAGATTCTAAACGTTCGTATCATTATATTGATGGCTAAAATTATATGATCAGTTGTACAGTTTTTACTGACTGTGACTTCTATTTCAGGATGCCGAAGTCTATGCTAGCAGATAATCAGCAGAAAACTTTATACGCATGCCAAAGTAAGACCTTAATATACGACTCATAACAACAGATTTAATAAAATCCCATAGGGGCTCAATGGTAGAAAAGGAGTATGCAGATAATTTAATGGACCGTATTTTGTCGTAGAAGAAATGAAATGGTAGATATTTTCGTAGAAATGCCTACCATTTCAGCCTTTTTGAATATGCTGTAAGATTCTGTTGTTTTTTCTTATGTTTTGTGTGATTTACATTTCCATTGTTCAGCTTGCTTGAATATTGTTCCGTGCATGCCGTTGAATCCGGAAAAGATATTGGTGACATGAGCTTCATTTTTCATTCAAATTTGTTGAACTTGTTCGAGTCCAAGCAATATTTTAACAATTGTTTGAAATCCTTCTCCGCTAAGGTGTTTTCACATTTTATTGCTTCGTCTCAATTATTACAAATATTTTCAAAGTTTCTACGGAGTTATCTAATCGTTGTAGGCCGATGGCTCCAAAACTGATCGAGTACAACTTGAATGTCGTACAGGTTATTATTATTATTATTATTATTCCACGAAGAGATTGTCGTGGCGTCTCGTTCGGATCGAACTTCGAGGGCACGTTACAAGTGGCTAAAAAAGACACGAAAGGATAAAAACAGATGACGTCTATGCTAAAACAAAGGACATATGCCAAGACTGACGACGTCTATGCTAGAACAAACAACACCTATGCTAAACCAGTAATATACATAATAGATTAGATGACGGCTAGGTCTAAGATTCAAAGGCTCTACGGAAAAGTTCTCTTTTTAGGCGTCGACGAAACAACGGCAGCGAAGAAGCAGATGTCACCGATGCTGGCAGACCATTCCATGTTCTGGCCGCAGCGACCGGGAACGCTCTGTCGCCGACTGTGGACAGACGTGAGGACGGGACGACGAGGTCAGCCTTCGACGAGGAACGTAGTCGCCTTCTAGAAGGCAGATCCGACACGCGCCGCAGGCTTTTAGCGAGATAAGGTGGTGCTAAACCATGGAGGCAGCGGAACGTCAGAACAGCGACTTTAAACTGCGTGCGCTGCTGGATGCGCAGCCAGTGAAGGTCACGCAAAATCGGTGTCACGTGGTCAAATTTCCGCTGGGCACAAACGAGTCGCGCTGCAGCGTTCATTACGAATTGCAGTTTGTTAAGTGCCGTGATGGGAAGTCCGTACAGTGTGGCATTGCCATAGTCCAGTCTGGTCAGCACAAGCGCCACCATGAGGGCCTCGAGGACCGGCCTCGAGAGACAGCGACTGACGCTACGAATTCGCCGCAGGATGCCAAAACAAGCAGCGGTTACTTTGGCAATGTGGTTGTTCATAGATAGTTCTGA
>NW_025945079.1:0-310 GCF_000764305.2 Hyalella azteca | reverse complement strand
ATGTTATATAACACAAATATAAGATATATTATATCAGTTATATTATTTAACATCATTATACATATTAGGAACTCCATTGTTAACAATTATTGTAAAATTTTTACATTAGCTGTTAAAACGTTTAACTTCACGTAAATTACCTCGCTGGAAAAATGTACCGGAAAGAATGATTAATGAACGAGCGCGACTAAATTCTGGATTAGATTGGAGACCGAGAACGATGCCAAACATTGATGATTTTCAAAATGAATGGGTCATACTATCTATAATACTGACACACTTTCTACATTTAGCCCATATAAGATCATTT
>NW_025945078.1:0-657 GCF_000764305.2 Hyalella azteca | reverse complement strand
GGAAGGTCTCAATTGTCCAGCCCGCAGAAGCTGGCTCGAAAGAAGCAGCGTTAGCATCTCAAAGAGACGAAGTGACAAGGAGGGACAGGAGGAAAGTAACAGAAACTAAGACACTCGAACAAGAGGTCGCTTACACAGGACGTCGGCCGCCCTCACGAGAGAGAGACAGAGAAGGGAAATGTAAGGGATCCTACCTACATAATAACTTAACCCACAACTGAGACCTGCAGTCAGACACCGTGAGCTCAGGGGCAGGGCGCTCAGGAAAAGTTATAGTTCAAGTTGATGTTGTGATATGAAAAATGATTTTAGCTAGTCAGTAAGCCAGTGATGGTTTATGAACTACCTGCGACTTTACTACCCTGAAAAACTGACCTAAGCACTCTCCTTTAACTAGTTGCCATTACCAGGATGGATATTACAAGTTACAGTCAATGATTTTATTGATCATTAACCCATTAATGACGAGAATTATTTACTGAATTTTTTGGGGGCTTTTTGTGAGAATATTATCATTTGTGATGGTAATAACCAAAAAATATGTTCATTTATTTATTTTTCGTTGTATGTGAAAAATTATAGCTTGGTTCCATATGGAACCGCTCGGCATTAACATAACGTTTCCTCAAACAACACTTTTTCCGATAGTAAATCAAG
>NW_025945077.1:0-24442 GCF_000764305.2 Hyalella azteca | reverse complement strand
ATGAAACGACCGATTTGCATAAATAAAAATATTAGAAAAATAATATAGCTTATTATTCGCGTCAATCTGAGCAAGAATAAGTCTAAAGACGCGCGGTGGTATCTGCAATACGAGTAATTGGCAATGGGGAAGCAGGGGATACAGTATCAAGCAATTTTTTGCATTTTCTTCTTTTCTCAATCAATTTTACTTATTTGGCTCTCATGAACAATTTAAATTTCCACAGTACGCCATCTTAAAAATCTCCTCTTATGATTTTAAAGCTACAGCATTGAGTGACATATCATTTGATTCGTAAAGACAAGATCTAGCGACTCTAGAAGCATTGTTTTTCTGATTTGTACACGATTATAATTATATATTGAAAAAACTAGGGGCGAGGGCTAACAATACTTGAGGAAACAGGTAACGAGTATAGTAAATAGTATAGGAAAATAGTTTAGTAAAAACTTTGAATAAAAAATCGAAAAAGGGGTTCCGGAGTCAATAAATATTATCTTTACAAATCGAATGATATGTCTCTCGACGTAGTAACACGAAAATTAGAGAAGGAGATAGATTTATAAAAGGCCCGCTTTTTGACGTTTTCAATTAACTTCACGTTTCATTTTAATTTTTTCGAAAATTAACTATGTTTCAGGACGATCGGTCATTTATTTTAGAAGATAATTTTAACGGTTGAAGCTCCTCTGGATGACGATAGCTCATCTGGGTAAGGTTGAATTATTATACAGAAGATAGGATAATTCATTTGAGTTCAGGAACGATACAGCACATGCAGTGAATAATTCATTGTAGTTAACGTACTAGAATCTGTATCATATTTTGGGAGGAGCTTCAAACTTTAATACGTGTGTAAGACTTATGCCAGTGTTGTTACATGCAGTAGAACTGGTGAAATGAACTTTACTCTTAATTCAAAATTGTTCAGCTAGTATGAGCCGAACCAATTTTTGAAAAGTCTTATGAAATTCTTTTTGACCTCGAATATTTTTCCGTTTATATTTTCGTGTCAATTATTAAGAACGGTCTTAGATTTTCCCTGCAGTTGCCTCACCGCAGTGGGCCGATGGCTCCAAAACTTGCTGTGATCGAGTACAACTTGGAGGTCGGACAGGCGCCGCGTTTCGCCAGTTAGCAACGCGTGCCACGAATGTTTCACTTAATCGTTAATGTATATCTTTGGTTGCATTTAATTTCCTGATTTTATTGATAATCACTCTAACTCATACATGTGATGCATGAAGAATCCAATTGGGCAATGCAGCATTTAATATTCTGTTATACGTCATAACCAGCATTACAGTTCCGTAATTTGCCGCAGGACTTCAAACGCTCACGACGCTTCGTCGTCGCATCGAGTTCGCCCCCCGGCGGCAGTTAGGGACTCGTGGTAGCGTAAAGCCTTCACCGATGAGCTGATTTGATCCTAGGGTGCATGTGAAATTTTGGCCATTCATATCCAAACTAACTGAAGTATAGCATCGCTAGGCTTAAGATATTTAGACTGTTAATGTCCAACCCGAGGAAGATGAAACGCTCTTTATCTGCTGACTGTGTTCACCGCACCCCGAGCCTCGAGTTGCGCAGCAACTGCAGCACAATTATTGGTCAACTTCATTGAGAAATACGAGCCTGCATCTATGATGAAGATTTTCATCATTCATTTCTTTTTGCTTTATTTTCATACTTAAGAACATCATTATTATTAAGGTTTCCCTCATTCATTCGTAGCGGCCCAGAATGCATTAGAATCACGTATATTTGCTGTTAGAATAGTTCAATAGATTGAACAGTTTCATCGTCGCCTTCGAGTTCATCGCAAGGCGGGAGTGTGGGGCTCATCGCAGGGCTGAACCTATACCACCTTCGCTGTGGTGGCGGAAAGCCTACACCAAGGCGCTGATTCGCTCCTTAGGTGCATGTGAAATGTTATCAATTCTTATACAAGCTAACTGAAGCTTGGCATTGCTAAGGTATAATTTGGATTATAAGACAACAATTAGTACTAGACAGACAATCAACGTCCAACTCGAGGAGAGCATGCGCATGAAACACGCCTGATCAGCCGAAGATGATCACCGCACTACAGCGCATGCATTCACCCCGAACCTCGTAGTGCCAGCTGAGAGCAACTCCAGCTCAATTGAACATTATTGGGGGAAATACGGCTAAGACTTTCGAGATATAGAGGATCATAATTCGTTGCATTTTCGATAATTTCTATGGACCATTTCAAGAGTCTGGGAAATAATATACATATTTCTTTTTTATAAAAGCTTTGAAATAATCATCAGGTAATGCTGTTTAGAGGTAATGCAGATCCAGCCATCGTTACGATTCTGAGCACTACTCTTATTACATTTCTACTAGGTCATTTAGGCACAAAAAATTTTCATGAATTTTTATTAATCCTATTTGGAAGAACGGAGTTCGAGCGTTAATCCATGACTTTTGACTGAACAAACAGTTAGTCTGACGAAATTCAGCGCTAACTATTGCATTCCTATTCTCCGATGAAGATCCTGTGCCTGTAAGACACAAAAAATTGGATTAATGCATGTACAGCGAATATACATCGCCAACAAGAATTTATTGGAAGAGCATTATTATTAACATTTGGAACCTGTAGCAAAGTATTAAATTGTTTCAGAGTAATTTTATCATACAAGATTTTTTCCGACTTCGATCCAACACATGCAAGGAAATTGCCGTGTCGTGATTTAAAATAAAGATAATTAAAAGGAGTTATAGTTTGAAGATCGCATGCACTGAGCAATTTCAATTGATCCAATAACGTTCCAGAGTTCCAATAACGATCCAATAGGCGCATTTGTCAAAAAATTTACCCTGTTTAATGAAATGAGCTTTTCTTCTAAAAATGCGTTAAAGTTATTCGGTTATTATAACTAAAAGATGCTTGAGCGTCTCAAACTGTTGTTTTTTCATGGACATTTACAGGATCTTCCCAGAGTGTCTCGCCTATTTGTACAATTACAAATGGGAAACACTGGCTCAGCCACAGCCTCCAGAGTCCTGAGTCCTGACTGAGCCACGCGTGCAGCCCTCACAAAGATGTAGTCTCCCTTGCAATCGCGATTTTCTTGCCTCGTTTTTTATGTTGGAATATTTCGAGGAGACGCTATAGAAAAATCTGTTCCGAGAACATTTTCAGGCTATTACATCTTGCAATAAATTCCCTTGCCGAATGCTTCATTCTTCGCAGCTTGTTGTTATGCTTTTAACTTCTAGGCTTTTTTCCTGTGAAAAAAATTAAATAGGATTCCGAAACGATACACTCGCAGTGGGCCGATGGCTCCAAAGCTTGCTGTGATCGAGTACAACTTGGAGGTCGGACAAGCGCCGCGTTTCGCCAGTTATCCAGTCAAAAATATTCTCTTGGAAATTCGAATTCTATCTCTGTTGCTGAAGCTCACAGTTGCATGTCTATCTTCTACAGATAAAATTATCATATTTTGCCTTTCATGATCATATGTTAACTGGTTAAATGATTTTAACATGGATTTTAATTTGCGGGTCGAAAATTCAATGAAAAAGTTGCACAGAAACAATTCAAGAATATAAACAAATACAAAGTGATACACTTTTTTCAGCGAACTTTCCAATTTTTGGAAAAAATGCCCAATTATACTCGTTCTATCCGTCCGCGACTTCACGTTTTCGTCGACTAGAAAATGCGCTCTCTGTCACTCACTGCAGTGAGTAGAGAGTTAAATTTGTACTATTTTTCATTCACACCGATGATTCCTTACATTTAACATTTCTAACTTTATTTTCATTAATTATTATTTTATATCCTAACTGAGACGAGTGCACCAAATCATGAAAACGTTCACTGAACACCTAAACGCAAATAATGGCTGACACAACTACATGATATTGTGATGGGCCGTTTAGTTAAGCTATTGGCTAGATATTTATCCTGTAAATACAAAATATGGACAAAAGAATGCAGAAATATGAATGCGGATGTAATACCTGAACGACGGATGTTCTTAACAAATGCGTCAACTTGTTGGGTAATTCATGTACATTTATGTTGTCAGTAATTTTCCTAGTAAAGGCAGATTGATCACTGACATTCTCGATACAAAATCCTCAAATGAGCCTTTTATTAATTTTTTCGCGGTGAGTTTTGCAATTCTGACGCGTATGCTTGGATTAGCTCGTGCTAATTTGTATGTTCAACACCACAACTACGAGCAAACTTCGTTACAGTTGCTGCGTATTTATGCTTTTTGACGAATTTCTACATTGTCATATAAAAATCGTCATCATATACAATATTCTCCTGAAATGAACTACTTGTAGTATATGAGCAGCAAATGTGCATATATAATGCCTAAAAATGTGAGGTGAGTCACAGCCAATTATCATTGAACGTCATGATTCAAGAATAAGTTAGTTGATGATACAACCATTTTTTGTTGTGAAGACTCCTGAGGTAGTTTTCAGTAGCTATGGATAGGATTTAAATCTTCAACTTTTTCTGCTTCTTGAAGTTTTAAGTTATTTTGTGAAGTTCTTGCTCTTAATTAATGCCGTTATTGCGATTGGGGGAGTACATCAGTATTCGTTCTGTCTGTCTCATCACGTCAGTACAGACGTCACGTGATCCTCCGTATCTTGGTTACCGAGTTTTCCCAGGCAGACGCGCCTCAGTACCTCAGAATACGCCGTTCAAATTGCTTACACTTAAATTCACTCCATGACTATTTCAATGGCTCACAACTTGCGACGTACACGCTTTCTCGCGCCCAAAACTAAAAAATTAGACTCGCATCAAAGAATTTCAAGTCACGACAATTCAACGCCCCTTTTATATCAATGAAATGAATTATATAAATTGAGTAATTTTATTATGTGACGGCAAAACGGAGGCAATTCCATATAGAGAGCAATATCATAACTACCATTTAAAATCAGCCAACCATTGCTCAGTCAACCATCAACCAGTAATGGTGGGCTTGCTGCGTTCTACTTCAATACAGTTCTACGACGAGCTGGACAAATTATCTCTACAACTTCAAATCTTGTTTATGAACACTAATCTTTTGATGAATGAGAACGTAGCTGTTTGGTTTAAAGCCTCCTTCATGACGGCCAGTTTATGATGTGCACCAAATTGCTTCACGCGCGACGAGTGCCGGGTGGGAACAAGAGAGGCGAATGCAGAATTAAAAAGACGTTCATCGTGGAAGAGTGCCCTATTCATGAATTTTAAAAGCTGAAATTTGTACATATCGTCAAGTTTTAAAATTTTCGACTGCCGATATAATACAGTAGTACGAGTCAAAGGGATATTGTTTTCATCATACCTAACCCGAAATATAGTACGCAACGATTTATTTATTAATGTGATGCCGAATCACTTGCCCGACAAGGCCCACATATACAAATAATTCAGACTTTATTATTCTACACTTATGGTGATGGGAGCGTACTCGATAACGATATTACTGATCATGCAGTTGGTTCGACGAAATTCAGTACAAACTAAGCTATTGCTGCTGCTCCAATGAAGGTCCAATGACAGTGTGGCATAAAAAAAATTCGGATTAAAAAATGTACAGCGAATCTGCATCACAAACGTTAAGTGCAAATTGTTTGCATTCGTTCAAAAGCTGCAAACGGGACGCATTCAATAAATATGCCAATGATGTACATGCAATACTTTTTTGCGTTACGTTGTTTTGAATTTTTATGAAACGACCATATTATATAAATAAAAATATCAGTAAAATAACATTTATTGCTTATTGTTCTCGTCAAACTGAAGAAAAATAAGCCTAAAGACGCCTGATTGTGCCCTCGATACGAGTAATTGGCAATGGATAAGCTTGGGCTACAATATCGAACAATTTTCAGGCATTTTCTTCTTTTTGCAATCAATTTTACATATTTGGCTCTCATGAACGATTAAAAATCCAGCAATACGCCATCATTAAAACCTATTTCCTCCTATGATCTTCGCGCTACAACACTGAGAGATATACCATTCGATCTGTGAAGACCATATCGAGCGACTCTGGGAGCCCTGTTTTTCTGATTTGTACATGATTTGGATTATATATTGAAAAAACTGGGGGAGGGGTACAATTGGGGAAAATGAAAAAGTCGTACAGAAAAAAAAATAAAAAAAAAATTGAAAAAAGAGCTTCCGGAAACAAGAGATATTCTCTTTACGAGTAGAATGATATGTCTCTCGATATTGTAGAACCAAAATTGATGCATGCATCAAAGACACCGTTTATGAAGTTCTCAATGCATTTCACGTTTCACTTTACTTATTGCGAAAAATCCACACGAGCAAATTGTTTTTCATTTGGTTGATTTACATATGTGTACGAAGTTTCAGAACGATCGGTCTAGTCTAGTTCCAGTTGGTCTAGTTCAGGAGATAATATTTAGGGTAGACGCTCCCCTGAATGACGATAACATAACAGCGTTAGGTAAAATTATTATAGAAAATAGGATGAATCATTTGAGTTCATGAACGACACAGTACATGCAGTGAATAATTCATTGTGGTTAACGTACTAGAATCTGTATCACATGTAGAGAGGAGCTTCAAACTTCTTACTACGTGTGCAAGACTTACGCCACCCAGTTAAAATTTTGAGCCGAGACCGGCGCCGGATTTAGCCGGGCTGGTCGCGCTTTAGCAGGATGGAGCCGCGAAACTATAACCGGCCATCTATCCCTAAAACTGCGCTGCGCCATGGCTGATACAGAGACAAAATTCTAGCAGCGCGGCAGAGACGGAACTCTGCGCTGTTTTAGCGCTGGTACTTGGCATTGCTCGGCAGGGAGCTGTACAGAGCAGATACGCAGGCCGAGCATGGGGGGGTTTAGAGAGAGGGATGAGGGGTAGGGGTTGGAAACAGTGATAGGAGAATGAACTTCATCCTCGATCTAGTTCATTCGCATAGCACGATATTTTGGGCCAATTTCCGATGCCATTTGTGATATTTATTTCACGTCAGTATTTTAACACGTTTTTCTTAACTCAGCTTCGCGTTTGTTTATTTGTTTGTTTGTTGTTAACATTGACAACAAAAATTAGCCCACTTCTAATTGCTCTAGAGATCTAAAATTCGGCATGCAGGCTATTTTCACCTGACAATTACAGATACAATCATAAAAACTAGCAATTAAACACCTAAATTAGCGTAATTGAGTAAAGTATATATATATATAATATACAGTGGGGGAAATAAATATTCGTACACTTGAAAAATCGTATTTTAATGTATGCAAGTACACAAACTTAACAGGAAAAGTGATTTAAATTATGTATAGAGACGCATAGTATTCAAAAATACTATCAAAAGAAATTAAATCTCAATGCAACAAAAAACAATGCAACATGTTCACTTTACGCGAATACCAACTTAAACACAAGCAACAAGAATCACGACTATGCATTCGTCATGGATAGTCACAGAAGAAGGTAACTAACAACAATATTTCCGTCAAAATTACAACATTCTTTCGTATTTGATTTTCTACTATGAGTTTCGTTCACGTGGAGTTCAAACGAACATGTTACAGGTTTTATTTGGGGTGGAAATTGCCACATAACCCTAAACCAGCGAAGCCCTGATTCTTTTTAATTGAAAAATTTACCGTTGTCATCGTCGGCCTAATATAAAAATTGGTAAATTGAAACAGGTATGGTCTCTTTGCTTTTTTTGCAAAGTTCTTCCTTACCATTTGTGTACGATTGGGGTTCAGACCTCGGACAATTTTACAGCCGGTCTTGCGGCCGGGCTGAATGATCTCCTAAAATAATGAATATAGCTCACTGAAAAATTTCACGTTTACTTTTTAGGGCCTAACAGTGATGCTTACACTCTTTAGACTTGTTTTTTTTTTGCCCTCGTTTTCGATTTATACGGTCATACGCGGAATCTAATGCTTTAGTTGTAATACATGAATATACATATTCACTGAGCACAATCTTCTCAGTACAGTTGCCTATTTTGTTGTGTTCGTGATCCGCGCCTCTCCCCAATAACTTGAGAAAGTTCTTATCTATTTATTTTTTGTGTCAAATTTATGTGAAGTTTGGTGAAGCTATTTAGGCTGCAAGAACAATTTAAGGATACACCAATAACTCTAAACTTTTGACTTCAAAGTCACCCTGGAGCCGTCAGCCTAGGATGTTGCTCGACTCTTTTCACAAGTTCTCCATTTTCCTTTATCAAATTAAACTCAATTTTTAAACTATTTTAAAGCAGTGGCAACAAGATCACTTCTGAATGACTTTACTTCTGAATAACCATAACAATAATGATGAGATATCAGTGCGGCACATAGAATACCCTGGCTCATGTAGAGGCAAATCTGAGCTTTGATGTAGGCTATGGAGGACCTAATGCCTTTACATCATGCACAACACACTGAATGTCGAGGTTCGCAGTAATTTTCATTTATCAATTCAAAGTGGTACAAAATTTTAATATCAATCTGTTTGTTTGGATGAAGCTATTTACCATCTTTCTAAAACGTATCAGCGGCTGGATGTACACCTATTATAGTTTCCGCACTCATAAAGTCGTTTTTTATGAACATGAGCTTTCTAAGAAAGTCCAGGACTAACTTCTCTATTTCTCAAAGACTCCAAATCAATAAAAATATTCTATGAAGTACTGATTTGCCTGCATACATATTCAATACTGAATAGGATAAAATAGAATTAAAATTTGGCATGTGAGATGGCATATCTTGTTCATTTTATATGTTCTTAAAAAAGTTCTAAATTCTGTGCTGAACAATTTGAAGAGTATTATAATAATTTGTTTACCGATAACAGGGCATTTATTAGCGTAAAGTTTATGTATGAGCTACCTTTTAAACTGAATATAAAATTTCATGGATATTGGGAAGGTGAGTTTAAAATTAGAAATTTACATTACTTGTGTTTGCAGAAATATTTTTTCACCTGCGGATGCTAATATTTTAGATCTTGTAGATTCACTCATTGCCGGGTCATTCTTACATGTATCTCAGGATTAAGGCTCGAATTATTTACGCAATAAACTTTACAATAAAATGTTGGCAAATATATAGCTACACTGGCAACTAATGCGTTACCATAATTAAGCAATAATCTGCTGTACAAATGAACTGGGTCAGGCCCCACTGAGGGCCATGTTATTGCCAGCATCGCTGCCAAGCAAGCAAATGACGACGAATGTATTTTGCGCTCGGTTAGTGACAGCAGGCAAAGCAAAGCGAGTTGCTGTGAATGTTAACGCGGACCGCCACTCTAAATCTGCTAATTAAACTTACGTACGAGTTGGTGAAGACGTTTATGAGTACAGCGTCTGTTGTTAATGATAACATGAGAAATAAATGAGTTATGCCTGCATTTGACACTAATAAACAAATACATGAGAATATTATGTATATAATATATAATAAGATGTATATAATATTTCTTATATAATATATATATATATAAGAAATACTTTAAGTTATTGGAGAGAGGTGCGTATCACGAGCACGACAAAGAAGGCAACTGTGCTGAGAAGACAATGCTCAGTGAATGTGTATATTCATGTATTACAATGTTTAGATATAGGGTTCGGCTTACGACCGTATAAGTCGATAAGGAAAGCTAATTAAAAAAATTCAGATGGCTAAATATTACACAGATAGGTGCCAAAATATACACGTGTAAAGTTTCAGTGAGCTACGTTCATTACTTTAGATCATTCATAAACGCTGTGTATGTGTATAATTTTGGAGACCGGCCGCAAAATTGTCCGAGAGCTATAGGTTGTTATCGCGGCGTCTGGTTCAAACGAACTTCGAGGGCACGTTACACATAAGTTTAATGGCATGCGAAAAATAAATAGGCGATGGAATATTCATAACAGAGGAATAATAACAATAGAATAACTAATAACGAGGGGTTAATAAAAATAATCTCATCCTCCGCAAATTTTATATTATATATACAATGTTAAGTTTTCATTTGAAACGAAAGTCTCAAAACATTATGTTAGGTCAAAGTATAGGCTCGGTTAGGATTGGTGAGGTTAGGCTAATTGTTATTAAATCAGGGTTAAGTAACTATTTCCTGCTTAATCTATTCTAACTTATCGTAAACTAACCTAATATTTTGAAAGTTTCGTTTAAATGAACAAACTAAGCGACTATAGAAGTTTTGGACAACCGTAACTCCAGAATATAACATAACATAACATAGTGATGTCAGCGCTGAAGTGTAGGCCTGATGTGGCCTGTCGCCGATTCTTTTCCTTTTCGTGCCTTGTTCACAGAAGATCTAATATCGTGTCATTTGACCGGATCTTTTCATGGCTGACGATAGTTTGAAATAGCTACTAGACTTCCACCGGGTTCGATATGGAGCTAGGCATTTAAAAAATAGTTTCTGTTTAGGTTTCAAAAACTTTTGTGCCATCAATATAATGGGACTGAAATTATCTCTCTGTTTGTGAGGTGCAGTATAATGTAACCCAGAGTTGCAGTCTAGCGACTCCCCTAATGAAATGCAGAGATTATTTGAACAGCTCGTCATACTTTAAAAATTAGAAAAAAGTTGAGAAGCTCTAAATTAGAATGCAAGAAGCGTGCCATTACAGGTTGATGACTGCGTGGGTTGCCCTCAACCTTCCCGCCACCTCCAGACTCTTGATTAATATTTATGAATATAAAATTACTCACTTTAGGAAATTCCTTTCATTGACATAACAGCTGCGCTGAACTCTTGGCCGTGATTTGCAATACTTTGGTGCGAGTCTAATTTAGAGGCGTTGCGCGCGAGAAAGCCTGTACTTTGTAAATTGTGCGCCGCTGAAATACAATCTTTTAGTATGGAAATTTAGTATGTGATAAATTTGTACAGCGTATTCTGATGTACGTCTGCTGTTGGAAACTAAATTACAGAGTCACAACAGACCACGTGGATCCTATATTATTAGGAAGAGACACAATAGCCACATGACTCTCCCGTTCATTGCGTACTACACTAACTCCTACCCAATTGCCGTAACGGCAATTTCAGGGCTCAAAAATATTTATTTTCGGCTAGGGAGACTGCTGCTTATAAATATTGATGCAGCAGCATCATATCTATAACTACTGAACAATACGTGGGAAATAGTCGTATAATGGAATAATTGGACCACTAACTAGACTATTATCATATAATCTCCAGCATGTCTCGCTACGTATCAATTACCTTACACGTTTGTGCCTGTTTGCACGAAAATTGCTGCTCGCATACTACATTTCGTTCGTTCTTTCACGTTAATATTATTTAGGATAAATAAATATCTACAGAATGGTTATCTTCATAATGTAGTTATCCGGCGAGTGGCATAAATGCGTTGAAATAGGAAGCTTCTTCCCTATTTAAACCTTCAAGAACGCCTGAGTAAACCTTACGTGTTATCTACGTATACGTTGAAATAGGACAGCCTNACGTGTTAACCGCGTATACGTTGTTACTGCTCAACCTGATGCAAGACGGAAACCCTACCGAAACCTTGATCCAAACTTAACTCTTTATTGAGACGACTTTCTTGCTCAACCATCGACACTAATTTACGGCAGTTCGTTTGAGTCAAATTTTCGCCTTTAATTATTTCATTAAATATGTTGGAGCATCTTTCTGAACTGCACTTGACTTCTATTACCATTACCAATAGCTCTCAATATGGAACTATGTCATTCACATAACAACAACGATGAATTTATGGCGGTGCAAGTCCAGTTTTCAAATGTTGGGCGCTTGAAAACTTTCTCTAAATTAGAAAGCAGTTGAAATACGTTTATTAACGAAATTAAAGTTTAATTAATTTCGGATGCACAACACTACGTAATCCTACATCCTGCAGCGCATTCGTATCAGCATTTCACACGGGCGTACGGGTGGAGACTATTCTCTCTCTATTCTTAACTTCTCTCCCCTTCTGGTCATGTAGACAGCTTGGGACAGCATGGGACATATCTTAATTTTACTTTAGATAGAACATCCACGACATTTCTCAGATCAGATGATAGTTGAGTTTGACCCATAACTACTGAGCACTACATTTCATGTCGGAGCATTAAAAACGATTGTATCTCAGGCTTAACTAATTGTGCATAACAACATTCAAACTTCATAGCCGTCAGCTATATTCTGTTTCATGAATATGCATAGCAGAAAAAACTATTAAAAACTTCATTAATTGCTTACCTCCATATAAATAATTAACACTTGATAGCGTTTGTCCCGTTAAATAAGTGATCGAGTATGAAAAACATCATTGCTGACAGATAAACTTCGAGCTCAGCGAGTGCAGTTCGATCGCGTCCGCGCGATACCGCATGTGAAGTTGTGAACGTTTGACATGTTGTATGGTTTTATATAGACTTATTTTGAAAAACCTTAACCAGTATCCATCACAGGTAGAGATAGAAAATGGGAATGATATATACAGAATACAGAATGATATATAGAACAGAATATACAGAATCAGAATGATATATACAGAAAATACAGAATACATACAGAAAAAAGAAGAATTTCTTTTGAAATCCAAAATAATGTATTAGCGGCGGACATCGTGCATATATGCGTAAACTTGCGAGGCAATTAAGTTTTGTTGTCAGAATTGTTGTTGTTGTTTACGCTAAGAAACGGAGAGGAAATCAATCCATGGAAATTTTGATGAAATGCGAATATAATGACGACGTATAAAACCAATATAACTTTCAGGGGCGCATGTTTCAGCGACGGTTCAGATATTTGTAAAGTCATTCCTCTTGATAAATGTGGGATTAATGGAATGCATTGAAAATAAATGACGCAATCGAGGAATCGATCCCAGAATTATGACTGGGACAGTTGCGCAGGCAAGTTCGGAGAACTGTCGATCCAGTGAACAGCTCTGAAGTATAACAGCTCTCAACCTGCTACAGACGTCCATATTTATTAAAGTTTTTCATTATAAAACTATTCCCTACGAGAAATTCGTTTTGTTTATATCAGAGCTACGATGAATTCTTGGCCGTGATTTGTGATACTTTGGTGCTGGTGCGAGTTCAATTTTCAGAAGCTGGGCACTAAGAAATGTTCACCCAAGTAGAGCCATATTGGAATTCGTTCATTATAAATTCAATATTTAGTCTATTTATCAAAGCAGATCCACATATTCTGAGGCACTGCTGCTGAATTTAACACTAAATAATGGAACTTATAAACGCTATACTCATTACTCAGCTTAATTTTCGAACGCGTTTTCTACCCCTCCCTGCGATTGACACAGGATTAAGTAAAAAATAATAAATAACACTCTTAACATTCAGTAAAGGAATTATCAAGCAGCGCCCAGCTCATTGAGATCTTTACAGTGCATCTGCTACCCCTACCTGCTATAGAAGCAGGTACAGGTATTAAAATATTATATATTTTAATAACATATTCCCAGTAACTTAGAAAGGAATTCTGAAAATGAGAGCAGAACTACTGAGCATGTCAATTTTCACTGGGATATCAGAAAACTATTCGATCACTAACTAAATCATTATTTCTCACACGTGTAAGATATAAACGACACCATAAATAATTGTATATATCATAACTCTAATGGCAGTGACTTTGTGTAAAAAATTAACTCCTGCATGATACGTTGGCCATGTTTTTACATAAGTGAGTGAGTTGTCACTACAACAGAATTGCCGACAGGAATAAAGATGCCTTTGAGCTCAACAGGCAAAGTTTGGTCGCATGAGCAGTTTGGTCGGATGTGCATAAAACAAAAAAGTTCACGCGACAATTGAGTGCATAAAATGTCACAACTTTGAGGTCTGAAAGTCCGTATAAACTTTAAAGTTTCCTCCCAAATTAGTCATTATTATTTGTTACCTTAATTTCCTGCAATGAGTTTCCAACTTGAGCTCAACATGACAAGTAAGAGCAACACGTGAATTATTCACATAAATTATTGAAGCGCGGCGTAAGTTTGATTAGAGATTGATATGGTTGACCGCATAGGAGATGGCTTGTCTGATGATATTGATAATGGTACGGCTGATGCCTCATGGTAAGGTTAATACTTAATGCTGTGTTCGTATCAAGCTTCGTATCCTCCATCAATGTAAATATAAATTATTTATCGCTATACACCCATTAACATGCTTACATGTGTCTCATTAAACCCTGTCTGACTGAATTGAGATTTCTGTTCAGCGGAGGCAGAGATTCCTCGTTACCGTAATTTTTGAAAGAGTATACCATGAAAAATTTTCTACCCTTCCTTCATAGAAAACGTTCTCTAGCGCTATAACTACGTCATTGCTGGACGGGAGCGACGAAGCCGTGCATAAGTCAAATGGAACGAATTTTCCCACGGATAGGCTAGTTCAGTGGTTCACAAAGTGGGCGATATCGCCCCCCCCCCAAGGGGCGGTGGAAAGATTTTGGGGGTCGGTAAGGAAGAAGAGGGCGTTTGGGGGGCGGTAGTCCGAAGTCAGAAGTTTGAACGTTTGTTTGACGATTTGTACACAACACGTGCAGCACATCATGACTCCTAGCGATGGTTTTGTCACCCAGATCTGTTTTTTTTACCCTCTCCTGGGTTTATGTCTCGGACAAATTAACGGCCGGACTCGCGGCCGGTCTCAAGGCCAATTTCCAAATTCATTGATCAAGGAATATCTCTCAAACTAATGAACTTAACTCGATGAAACTTAGTACACGTATTCATTAGGACCTAACAATAATGTTTAGCTCGTGAAAATCGCTTAAATTTTGCCATCGCTTGTTTTTGTCATAGTTATATGGCAATACGGGCCGAAATTCAGACTGATCGAGTAATTTCTTCCAAACTACGGAACAGATTCGAACGAAATTTTGAATTTGCAGTCCTAACTACCGGATGGTAATGTTTAGCTTGTGAAAAAATATTTTATTGCGGCTTGGTTCGTGATTTTTTTTATTTACCTTCATTCGTGATTCAAACAGCAATATGTGTTTAAATTCGCAATAATCAAGAAATTTTTTCCAAACTGCTGAACAGATTTGAACGAAACTTAGTATTTAAATACCTAACCTCAACAATGGTGACATTTAGCTTGTTACAATTTTTCGTTTTGCTTTCGTTTGCCAGTTATACGGCTTTATACGGCTCTTGGTTAAACCGGCCGGTAGAAAAGCCGGTCGTTCCTCCAATATCTGGATAACTCGCAAACGAAAGCAAAATAAAAAAATTGTCATTATCTAAACATCACCGTTGAAAGGTTAGGTATTTATATACAAAGTTTCATTGAAATTTGTTCTGTAGTTTGGAAGAAATTTCTTGATCGCCGCGAATTTAAGTGACAAATTACCCGGCGATTCGGGCCGAATATAAGGAAGGAAGTGTGAAATCAAGAATGACGGTGAAATGGAAAAAAAAACTCGCAGACAAAGGTAAAATCTAAAAAAAATTTATGAGCTAAAAATCACCGTTTGGTAGTTAGAAATGTGTATTCAAAATTTCGTTCAAATCTCTTCAATAATTTGGAAGAAATTCTTTGATCACTGCGAATTTCGGCCTGTTTCGCAATATACACGTAACTCACGAATGAAAGTGACATTTAAAGAAAAATTACAAGCTAAATAACACTGTTAGGTTCTGATGAATACATGTTCCAAGTTTCATAGAGCTGCGTTCATTAGTTTGGGAGACACTACTTGATAATTGAATTTGGAGATTGGTTGTGAGACCGGCCACGAGTCTGGCCGTAAATTTGCCCGAGACGTCCTAGGTTTCTAGTGCTGAAACAGTTAAAACGGCTGAAAACAAAACATATTGGTTCACTAAATGGGGTTCTATTTTTGAAATACACATTTGTGTCTAACCTTTCTCTTTTAAAATTGCAGCGAACTAAACTTCAAGAAAGAGGCGTATGTTTTTATATGTCGGTGGGGGGCGCTAGAAATTCACTAGGGAGCTAAAGGGAGCGCCAGCCTGAAAAAGTTTGTGAACCACTGGGCTAGTTTAATAAATCAGAGACGGTGATAGTCACACATAAAATACAGCGGCTCAATTACGCGTAGCTTAGTATTCCTTAGTATTTATTCGAAGATTAATCACACAATCAACTATAAGGATTTCTAGACAACTCATCACCGGTTCATGACTGGGCAGGGTGGCCCAGTGGTTAAAGTTCAGAGTACCAAGATTGGCGCAGAGAGGCGCGGGTTCGATCCCAGCTCTGTGCGCCAGTTTCTGGACAGAATCGGCGAGGAGGCCGGGCGGTTAAGCACAGCAAATTTGAAGCAGTGAGTTGCGAGTTCGAGCCTGCAACAAGTTGTGGATGTTCTGCAATGTTAAGAGTCGGCGACAGGCCTACGGCCTAATAAACGCAGAAATCGCTATATATGATTGCACAGTCGCGCAGAAAACTTCAAAACAAAATTATATTTCAATGAACTTGAAGCCTTTGAAAGGAGTGTCAACTTGGTGCAAGAATCGAGAAAAAACTTGAAATGAGCTTATCTACACTTAAGTTCATTTTACATGATTAAGACAGTTACCCAAACGTTGACGCCCCTTATGATGTCACTTTACATTATAATGCTAAATATTGCACCAGATTTGGCCTCTAAACAAGATGAACTTTTGAATTACTTAAGGTTTTATAGCCGGACGACGTGCAGAGGCTCAGCAGAGAGCTATACGATCGATGCATTTAACTGCTGGCGTTTTTACATGTTCAGTAGTTCGAGGCTGAAGTCAATAATTTCTAACTTGGCTATTCAATAATTCCTGCAAAATTTCTTAAAATATATTAATGGAGGCCCTGTGGCCTTAAATAAGATGCATGTCGATTACTGAAGTGAAAGCAGTCAATACCGCGATGTATATTTATTGCGGCTCCCGTAAGTATGTGTCAGGATATCTACCACGTCAGGATGTTTGCATGTTTACATTGCGGCAGTGAAGACAGAGAAACGTAACAGCACATCTTGACGGGTGACACACCGGGACCCTGCACCTGACTGTTATAGTACCTGGTCTTTATAATAAAGTATCATCAATAAATCATATCATACGTACAACACAAGTTTGACGGCCTCCCTGGTGCAAGCAAGTTGTTTCAATTGTCCCTGAGTTGATATGGCGCAGCAACTTTGCCACTAAAAATAAATACTAAAGAATATTGAAGAGCGGTCACCCCGTCACGGCTGAACATTTTCCAGTTTAACAAGCGGCCTGAACATGTTCATGCTCCACCAGCTTCCTGAACATGTTCAAGCTCCACCAGCTGCCTGAACATGTTCGAGGTACACCAGCTGCCTGAACATGTTCAAGCTACACCAGCTGCCTGAACATGTTCAAGCTCCACCAGCTGCCTGAACATGTTCAAGGTCCACCAGCTGCCTGAACATGTTCAAGGTCCACCAGCTGCCTGAACATGTTCAAGGTCCACCAGCTGCCTGAACATTTTCAAAACTTCAAGTTCCACCAGCTACTAAAACATGTTCACGGTCCGAACAAGCATGTGCATGTTCGAAACCTTGTTCAAAACGTATGAACATGTTCAAAATAATTTTACTGGTTAACATGTCTATGTTCGCAACGTAAAGTCATGCTAGCCAATCGGTATCAGAGATTTTTGATCACCATAGCAACGGTTCCTAATTGAAGAAGTTTTAGAATGAGTTTACCCTGAAAATAATTACAAAGCCTCATAAAAAAATATTCATTGTTGCTATAACTATGTTATTGCGGGATGCAAGTTGCTGGGAGTGATGACTGGACGCTTTTCCACCGATCGAATTTCATACGAATAAATATGCAAATTATATAACATTTGCATGGAGCTGGCCGTAACCAGAGCTACATGTAGCAGCTAGGCAGTATTAGATGAACTAGATGAGCTAGATTTATGAAATGGAAGAGAGAAATAGAAAAGAGAGTAAAATCATGTGGTTATGAGTTTGGAAGCAAGGAATGGAAAGAAAGGACAGCCTGAGATTGTGCAAGATGAAAGAAATGCCAAAGTATGAGTACATATAAGTACTTATATTATCAGTCTGCTTACCATTCATATCCTATTGTTATTCAATTTAACTGAAGCTTGGCGTCGCTAAGGTTTAAGGTGACCATCTGAAGGTAATTATATAGTACTAGACAGACAATCAACGAACCTCGTAGTTCTCAGCTGAGAGCAACTCCAGCTCAATTGAACATTTTTGGGGGAAATACGGCTGTGACTTTCGAGATATAGACGATAATAATTCGTTCATCAGGTAATGCTGTTCACAGGGATTGCTGATCCAGCCATCCTCATGTTTCAACACACTTCTAATAACAATTACCTTCCTGCCCTTAGGGCACAAAAAATAAAAATATTTGCCAACAAATATTTTACAAAAACTTATAAAATTCGAGCATTAACAAATAACAAACAGTTTGTTCAATTAAATTCAGCACAAACTCAGCTATTCTCGTTACTCCGATTAAGATCTATGACTATATGACACAAAAAAATCAGATTAATGCATGTACAGCGAATCTACATCATCAAAAATAGTTTATTGGCATAGCTTTAATAGTTTCATTTAAAACATGTAACAAACTTCTAAATTATTTTAAAGCAATTTTCTCATACAAGATTTTTTTTCAAACTTCGATCCAACACATGCAATGATGCAAGGAAATTGCCGAGCCACGATTCAGATTAAAGAAAAATAAAGGGAGTTATAGTTTGAAGATCGGATGTTTTGAGCAATTGATCCAATAACGTTCTAGAGTTCCAATAACGATCCAATAGGCGCATTTAAAAAAAATTACCCTCTTAAATGAAATGAGATTTTCTTCGAAAAATGCTTAAAGTTATTCTGTTATTATAACTAAAACACGCTTGAGCATTTCAAACTGTTGTTTTTTTATGGGCATTTACAGGAATTTTCCAGAGAGTCTCGCCTATTTGTACAATTACAAATGGGAAACACTGGCTCAGCCACAGCCTCCAGAGTCCTGACTGAGCCACGCGTGCAGCCCTCACAAGAAAGTAGTCTCCCTCGCAATCGAGAATTTCTTGTCCCGTTTTTTATGTTTTCACGGATTTCGAGGATATGCTATAGGAAAATCAGTTCCGCTAACAATTTTCAGGCTAATACATCTTGCAATAAATTCACTTGCAAAATGCTTCATTCTTTACAGCTTGTTGTTGTGTTTTAACTTCTAGGTTTATTTCTTGAGAAAAACACTCAATAGGATTCCGATGCGAGATTCTCGCTTAAGTCCTTTAATCGTTGATTTTGTTTTCTTTGCTATAAAACTCAGTTTGTGTTGTCAGGAATGTCATGAAAAATATGTGAATTACAGCATCTTAAATTGACACCGATCATGTTGCTTTCATTTTGAAAATCCATATCGATGTTTGAGAACGGATTCAATTATTATAATAATTTCTTGCTGGTTAAAATCGTATGGTTGACAAAATACACAGCAAGCGTAAGATATATTGAGTACGCCAATATAATATCTAGATTTCTGATTTATTCACTTAAATTTTCTATAAAAAATAGCGACTACTGCAGCTGCGTTAAAAAATGAAAATGTCAAGTATTTCTATGACATTTTTAGGGAGGTTTATGACGAAGCGTAGCAAGTTTACGCGACAAGGTAGTCTACCTGGCTCTTTTGTGAGGCAGTCTTGACTAATTGAATATTGTATAACTATTAGTTAAAAATACATCGCTAATGAAATCTGTGAAAACAAATCATTTTACGCGTTAATTACAAAGTGTTTGCACTCGTTCGAAAGCTGCCAACAAAACGCGTTCGATAAAGTTAATACCAAGGATGTACATGCAATACTTTTTGCTTTACGCTGTCTTGAATTTATATGAAACGACCGATTTGCACAAATAAAAATGTTAGGAAAATAATATTCTTAGCTTTTTATTCGCGTCAAACAGAGCAAGAATAAGTCTAAAGACGCGCGACGGTATTATCAATGCGAGTACAGTAATTGGCAATTAGAAAGCTGGGGCTACAGTATCAAGAAATTTTTTGGGCATTTCCATTTTTTCCAATCAATTTTACTTACTTGGCCCCACTGAAAAATAAAAATTTTCACAATACCCCGTCTGAAAAATCTATCTCCTCTAATGATTTTTCAAGCTACAGCGTTGAGTGAGAGTGACATATCATTTTATTCGTTAAGACCAGATCCAGCGACTCTAGAAGCCCTGTTTTCCTGATTTGTATATGATTTGAATTATATATTGAAAAAACTAAGGGCAAGGGGGAACAATAAATGAGGTAATAGTAAATAGTTTAGTAAATAGTAGAGGAAAATAGTATAGTAAAAAATATAAATTAAAAACTAGAAAAAAATATTACTCAGTACTCACTGCAGTGAGTGACAGAGAGCGCATTTTCTCAAAATCGACGAAAACGTGACGTCACATGACAGACAGACGGACGGGCGGACAGACAGACGGACGGACATGACGAGCACAATAGCGCCTTTTTTCCATTAATGAGAAAATGCGCTAAAAAGGGGTTGCGGAGTCAATAGATATTATTTTTACAAATCGAATGATATGCCTCTCGAAACTGTCGCACAAAAAATTGAAGAAGGAGATAGGTTTTCAAAAGACCTCTTTTTTGCCATTTTCTATGCGTTTCACGTATTTATTTTAATTCTTTTTAAAATTAACCAAGTTTCAGGACGATCGGTCATATATTTTAGGGGATAATTTTTACGGTAGACGCTCTTCTGAATAATTAATGACGATAGTTCAACATGGCTAGGTTAAATTATTATGTAAAATATGGTAAATTATTTGTGTTCATAAACGTGCACAATTTACAAAGTACAGGCTTTCTCGCGCACAACGCCTCAAAATTAGACTCTCACCAAAGTATTGCAAATCACGGTCAAGAGTTCAGCGCAGCTGTTATGTCAATGAAAGGAATTTCCTAAAGTGAGTAATTTTATATTCATAAATATTAATCAAGAGTCTGGAGGTGGCGGGAAGGTTGAGGGCAACCCACGCAGTCATCAACCTGTAATGGCTGGCTTCTTGCATTCTAATTTAGAGCTTCTCAACTTTTTACGAAGATTTTATTCCGTGTTATGCCACGAGATATTCCTCACCTGCGAATGCCATGGATATTGTTCGCATATTTCCATGAATATCTTACTGATATTCACATGGATTTCATAGTCATATCCACATGGAAATCATTATAATATCCGCATGGATATCATCCTTGTATTCACATGGATATACCCCTCACATTTTCATGAAAATCATCCACACACTCACATGGATATCATCCACACAATCAGATGGATATTGACTTCATACTCGCATGGATATTATCTTCATACTCACATGGATATCATTCACATTCCAGATCAGTTTATTTCATATTATTTCTTGTAACTTAACATACTAACCCATGCTTACTGTTCCCTGACATAAATTAAAATTATCTAACATTCATTATTTATACATACTGATTTTTTATCAATTTGAAATTTCCCATAGATCGCAGACTTGAACAATAGCAATAAATATTATCTTCATATTACTTGAAAAAATAATCGGTTGCTAATTATTTAACGAAGAGTTTCCACGAACACATCGTGTCTTGGTCGAGCCGTGAAGCTATGCAGTCCCTGCTAATATTGAAGAAGTTTTCTATAGGCTTTCTGATAAAAAATTATGCTGGTAAACAACAATAAAACTAATTGTCAATCTGTCTCTCAATATAACACAAGAAGAACTGAATTAGTTGAAAACTAATCATCTAACCATTTCAAAAAGAATGAAAAATAACAAAAATAATATAAATTAGTAACCTGTTCATTTTCTAATAACATTAAGGCAGGCCTCATACTGCGTTTTTTCGTTCATCACAATAACTCATATTATATACATTTATTTCGTTAATGAACGTACTTCAACTGCTTTCTAATTTAAAGAAAGTTTTCAAGTGCCCAACATTTGAAAACTGGACTTGCACCGCCATAAATTCATCGTTGTTGTTATGTGAATGATATAAGTTCCATATAGGGAGCTATTGGTAATGGTAATAGAAGTCAAGTGCAGTTCAGAAAGATGCTCCAACATATTTAATGAAATAATTAAAGGCTAAAATTTGACTCAAACGAACTGCCGTAAATTAGTGTCATAAATTGAACAACAAAGTCGTCTCATTAAAGAGTTAAGTTTGGATCATGGTTTGGGTAGGGTTTCCGTCTTGCATCAGGTTGAGCATTAACAACTTATACGTGGTTACCACGTGAGGTTACTCTGGCGTTCTTGAAGGTTGAAATAGGGCAGAGGCTGTCCTATTTCAACGTATACGTAGATAACACGTGAGGTTACTCTGGCGTTCTTGAAGGTTGAAATAGGGCAGAGGCTGTCCTATTGCAATTCATTTGTGCTACTCACCGGATATCTACATTATGAAGATATCCATTCTGTAGATATTTATTTATCCAAAATAATATTAACCTGAAAATAACGAACGAAATGTAATATATGAGCAGCAGTTTTCGTGCAAACTGGCGTAAACGGGTAAGGTAATTGACATGTAGTGTAGTACTGAAAGTATAATTATTTTTGATCCCTGAAATTGCCATAACGGTAATTGGGTATGTTAGTGAATATAGTACGGCATGAACGGCAGTTCCTTGAGACCTCCGTATGCCTCATCACGATATAGAAGCCACGTGGTCTGTTGTGACTCTGTTATCGTGTTTCCAATAGCAGACTTACTTCAGAATACGCTGTTCAAATTGATCACATTTTAAATTTACTTCGTCATATCCACATGGATAATCATCCTTGTATTCACATTGATATCCCATTCTAAATTGTGGCTAGTGAACCTAGTCACAATAGTCCTAGTGTGTACCCAATAGAGCACTCCATGTACTTGCATCATTATACAAATGTTTGTAAACATTCTCAGTGTTGCAATAAATGTTCGTGTGTTGGATTGGGTTTGGGTTCCAACTTGCCTTCCCACGCGATTAATTTATATAACGAAAATTTGGTATGACTTTTGAAATGAAAACAAGTGTGCACGTCAACCAAGATCTAACGTCCAAATTCATGCTAAATCCATTCCATTAACAATTCAATTGAAAGTCATCGGCATGACAGCATAACTTATCACGTTAATCCTATATTATTGCCATACTATTATTCTCATCATTGTTATAATAATTTTATTTTATTATATATAATATAAATTCAGATCTTTTCCACTCATAGAATATACATGAACGTGAATTCAACCATTGAATACTAGACAAAAAAGCGTCAATAGAGACCGCCGCCATCATTGGTGTATTGCCCGCGCGCTCCACCAATCACCGCCGGGCTCTTATGCTCGCAAGCTTCTCCCGAGCGCACGGCAGAGAAAACTCGATATATGCAAATTCCTAAAGCTTTTTCCCGGTAAAATATCGCAAAATATTGATTAGCTAGGAATAATAACAAAATTGCTACGATAAAATCGTTGATACTGCGATAATTGAATCTATCTAATGCTTTAATCATTCAAGCACTGGTCAATCATCCGAGTGATGGAGTTTGTTTCAGTTAACCTAAATTTTACAATTTATTATATTATTCTATTTGAACAATAAATGAATTGATTACTGCAATTTGCTGATCACATTCATGTTCAAACATCATTATTCCACAAAATATCATGTAAAACATTCGAGATTTATCATAATTTTGACCTAATTTCAAAAAAAGTTTAACTTACACAAATAGACTACAGTATTAATATATCGGTGCATCATTGAACTCGTCAGATTAGGTGTCACTAGCAAGAATTATTGAGAAAAATTATTTTTTGTAAGATCGTCCTAGCGGCGATCTGATATGGAAGATATATCAACCCTGAATCAGGCAAGCGCTTAATATCGTGCCACGCTACACAAGCCTCATCCATGTAATGTAACGACAGGTTTCATCAATTTTTAACGAGTTCAAACAAAATGAACTAATTTAGCCAAATTCATTGCAATTTCATCCGAACGTTCAAAACAGAATCTTCAGAGTGACAGCATTACTTTTTATGTTAATTATAGCAAGAAAAATATAATATGTAGTCAAAGGAGGTAATGAAGAATACAAAATTCACTTACATTGATGTACAAAAATCTGGTGGAATTCATTTTAAATTTAGTCATAATAGTGCGTTTTTCTGGCCGGTTTCAAGCCAAAGTTGAAGAAGAATCTTTCTGTCAAGAAATATCAGATTTGCGACACCACTCTAACCGCACGGTGCTCCCGCTTCACCTGTGTTTGCCTAGCGGCTCTTAGAAGGCATACCTGCAGTATCTTTGCTCGGCCGCTGTCCTGCTCTCCTCTTGGTCTGAAGTTGTGGTGGTTCGACGAGAGCGTGGTTCCCGTACCTGA
>NW_025945076.1:5222-11403 GCF_000764305.2 Hyalella azteca | reverse complement strand
TGTCATAATTTGTACAATATGAGCCCGAGATTGCCGTGAGTGTAAGCCCCGTTTACTAAATAAGAAAGTGTGTCACAATTTGTACAAAATGAGCCAGAGATTGCCGTGAGTGAGAGCCCCGTTTACTAAATAAGAAAGTGTGTCATAATTTGTACAATATGAGCCAGAGATTGCCGTGAGTGTGAGCCCCGTTTACTAAATAAGAAAGTGTGTCACAATTTAGACAATTTTACCCAGAGATTGCCGTGAGTGTGAGCCCAGTTTACTAAATAAGAAAGTGTGTCACAATTTAGACAACATGAGCCAGAGATTGCCGTGAGTGTAAGCCCCGTTTACTAAATAAGAAAGTGTGTCACAATTTGTACAATTATCCCAGAGATTGCCGTGAGTGTGAGCCCCGTTTACTAAATAAGAAAGTGTGTCACAATTTAGACAATTTGAGCCAGAGATTGCCGTGAGTGTAAGCCCCGTTTCCTAAATAAGAAAGTGTGTCACAATTTGTACAATTTGAGCCAGAGATTGCCGTGAGTGTGAGCCCCGTTTACTAAGCAGCAGCTGGACACACAAACAGCAGGTGGCGGCAGCTGGGCGGGCTAAATGTTGAACTTGAATCTTCACAAACTTTGAAGAAACTTTAAACTTTCAGATGTTGACTGTCAACTTCACAAAGTAGAAGAAAAATGTAAATTTTAGATGTAAATCTCGAGCTTTAAACACTTTAAACTTTGCAGAAAAAATATAACTTTGCACTGAATTTAAGATCAATAAATTTTTCAATGCAGAAGTTCACCTAAAAAGAGAAAAAAATGAACTTTTTGATGGAGAATTTAAATTTGGACTAACTTTTCACAGAGACTTATTCCATAATTATATTATACTACACTAAATCATGTAAAACTTTAATAGAATTTTGTCTTCGCTGCCTGAAAAGCCCGTTAACGGCCCGTATACCTGCGCCCGTATGATTGATCGCCCGTTATCGGCCCGTATATCTGCGCCCGTATGATAGATCGCCCGTATGATTGATCGCCCGTATGATTGATCGCCCGTATGATTGATCGCCCGTATGATTGATCGCCCGTATGATTGATCGCCCGTATGATTGATCGCCCGTATGATTGATCGCCCGTATGATTGATCGCCCGTATGATTGATCGCCCGTATGATTGATCGCCCGTATGATTGATCGCCCGTATGATTGATCGCCCGTATGATTGATCGCCCGTATGATTGATCGCCCGTATGATTGATCGCCCGTATGATTGATCGCCCGTATGATTGATCGCCCGTATGATTGATCGCCCGTATGATTGATCGCCCGTATGATTGATCGCCCGTATGATTGATCGCCCGTATGATTGATCGCCCGTATGATTGATCGCCCGTATGATTGATCGCCCGTATGATTGATCGCCCGTATGATTGATCGCCCGTATGATTGATCGCCCGTATGATTGATCGCCCGTATGATTGATCGCCCGTATGATTGATCGCCCGTATGATTGATCGCCCGTATGATTGATCGCCCGTATGATTGATCGCCCGTATGATTGATCGCCCGTATGATTGATCGCCCGTATGATTGATCGCCCGTATGATTGATCGCCCGTATGATTGATCGCCCGTATGATTGATCGCCCGTATGATTGATCGCCCGTATGATTGATCGCCCGTATGATTGATCGCCCGTATGATTGATCGCCCGTATGATTGATCGCCCGTATGATTGATCGCCCGTATGATTGATCGCCCGTATGATTGATCGCCCGTATGATTGATCGCCCGTATGATTGATCGCCCGTATGATTGATCGCCCGTATGATTGATCGCCCGTATGATTGATCGCCCGTATGATTGATCGCCCGTATGATTGATCGCCCGTATGATTGATCGCCCGTATGATTGATCGCCCGTATGATTGATCGCCCGTATGATTGATCGCCCGTATGATTGATCGCCCGTATGATTGATCGCCCGTATGATTGATCGCCCGTATGATTGATCGCCCGTATGATTGATCGCCCGTATGATTGATCGCCCGTATGATTGATCGCCCGTATGATTGATCGCCCGTATGATTGATCGCCCGTATGATTGATCGCCCGTATGATTGATCGCCCGTATGATTGATCGCCCGTATGATTGATCGCCCGTATGATTGATCGCCCGTATGATTGATCGCCCGTATGATTGATCGCCCGTATGATTGATCGCCCGTATGATTGATCGCCCGTATGATTGATCGCCCGTATGATTGATCGCCCGTATGATTGATCGCCCGTATGATTGATCGCCCGTATGATTGATCGCCCGTATGATTGATCGCCCGTATGATTGATCGCCCGTATGATTGATCGCCCGTATGATTGATCGCCCGTATGATTGATCGCCCGTATGATTGATCGCCCGTATGATTGATCGCCCGTATGATTGATCGCCCGTATGATTGATCGCCCGTATGATTGATCGCCCGTATGATTGATCGCCCGTATGATTGATCGCCCGTATGANGCCTGTCTCTTATACACATCTAGATGTGTATAAGAGACAGCCCTAGACCTCATCAGACCTTAAACCTCATCAGGCCCTACAGACCTCATCAGACCCTAGACCTCATCAGACCCAATGGAAGCATTCTGATAATTATTTCCGTTATAAACATTAGTTTTAGGTCTCACTGATCTACCGCTTCCATGGGTCTCGTTGTTGAGTTGTCCAGGTAACTCAGAACAGTATTTGGGTACGGCGTATCCATAGAATTCAGCTTGGTCCATCTTGACATCAGCAGAAATGTGTGAGTGAAGTACCACAGTTTGATCATTTTGAAGGTCCACACTCATTTTCTGGTTCCCCATTGCCTGAAAATCGTCTGCCACTGCCACTTGAGGGTCTTTTGGTGCTTGCAAATCACCTGCAAAACTCACATTTTCCAATGGGATCAATGGAGAAGGCTGACTTCCTGCAGAATCTGGAGTCCCTTGGAAATTTGATGAATAGATGTCCAAATCTAAATCAGAACCAGTTCCATCCAGTTGGTAATCAGGTAACTGGGATATTTGGGTATCCACAGACTCTGGATACCCTTTGAAAGTAGAATTTAAAGTTGAAGAAGTGGCATCCATTGAGTCCATACGATGTAGAGGACTGCGTTGCGGTTCGACAGTTGTGTCATCTCTGGACAAGTCGTAGCTGAAGTCTACCACCTCTTCGCGGTAGTCACGACCATCCAAAGACGCCTCGAAACCCTCCAAATCGTAAGTACGGTGAATGGTTGCTAGGTTCTCTTTAATGGTTGCGAAGGAAGGTCGGTTGCAAGGGTTCGAGGACCAACAACTTCTCATGACCTCCTGAACAGGAGGTGGACAGGAAGAAATCGGACTCAGTTGTACCCCTTGCAGAATCAGCTTCAGAACCTGCCGGAAAAATACGAATATAAAAGTTAAAGTGATTATAATTTTTGGAACAGAAATGTGTGGGTGGGAATGTAAAATAAAAGAAAAATCTAAAAGTTAGATTGATTATAATTTCAGGATTAAAAATATGCAGTGGATGGGCATTTAAAACTAAAAAATAACGAAAAAATGAGCCAAAAATTATAATTTGGCTGGTACGCAGATGCAGCGGGATGCAGGAAACTGTTATGCAGAGGCACGCAGAAGTTACGTAGGGGTACGCAGGAATCCGTGGTGCGCAGGGGTACGCAGGAATCTGGTACGCATCGATACGCAGGAAACTGGGTTACGCAGCGGTACGCAGGATGCTGTGGTACGCAGAGGTACGCAGGAAGCTTGGGTACGCAGAGGTACGCAGAGGTACGCAAGAGGCTGGTACGCAGAGGTACGCAGGAACCTGGTACGCAGATCGGTACACAAGAAACTGGGGTACGCAGAAGGCTGGTACGCAGGAAACTGGGCTACGCAGTGATACGCAGGATGCTGTGGTACGCAGAGGTACGCAGGATGCTGTGGTACGCAGAGGTACGCAGGATGCTGTGGTACGCAGCGGTACGCAGGATGCTGTGGTACGCAGAGGTACGCAGGAATCTGTGGTACGCAGAGGTACGCAGGATGCCGATGTGCGCAGGAAGCTGGGGTACGCAGTAGCAGCATAGAGGCCCTCACAGAAGCGCCTCTTACAAGGCCTCTTTATGTGAGGCGGGGCCTCCTGTTGCCTGCAATTGCCTACTTTGTCTATCGCCTACGTGCCTATTGCCTGCTTTACCTATTGCCTGAATTGCCATGAATTCGAAATCAAAGTAAAATAGCCAGAAATTCATCATTTCTTTCTATGAAATAACACGACGAAGGGAACGGTGAGAATTTAACGCGTTTTCTAATATAATTAATAACAATTATCCAAGCAGTCATTTAATATTAATGCCTATACCTGATTTGCCTGCTGCCTGATTTGCCTGCTGCCTGATTTGCCTGTCGCCTGATTTGCCTGTTGCCTGCTTGCCTGTTGCCTGATTTGCCTGTTGCCTGATTTGCCTGTCGCCTGATTTGCCTGTTGCCTGATTTGCCTGTTGCCTGATTTGCCTGCTCTACAGCTGCTATCGTTCCATCATACATATCATACAGCTGTATAATTTATTCTAAACTATACATCTGCGCCAATTACCCGCAAACGTATGTATGAATACGAGCTACTCATCCTCTGTGTGAAATGAGTATTCAGTTGTATGAACACAGCCTCTGTTTTATTCATGAACACCCGCCGCCGCTCAGCCAATCACAGGCCAGGATTCAGACGTGCGTAAATATACGGCAGCCAATCACGGCCCAGGATTCTGGCGGACGGCAGCCAATCACGTGGCGGGGATTGTGTAACCTTACACCTGATTGGCTGAAACTGATCCATTCATGGGAAACCTGAGCGTCTGCTACGGGCCGTAGTACGTGCGTCTGCTACGGGCCGTAGTACGTCTGTTACGGGCCGTAGTACGTCTGCTACGGGCCGTAGTACGTCTGCTGCGGGTCGTAGACGTACGTTTGTTACGGGCCGTAGTACGTCTGCAACGGGCCGTAGTACGTCTGTTACGGGCCGTAGTGCATCTGCTACGGGCCGTAGTACGTCTGCTACGGGCCGTAGTACGTGCGTCTGCTACGGGCCGTAGTACGTCTGCTACGAGCCGTAGTACGTCTGCTATTCTGCTACGGGCCGTAGTACGTCTGCTACGGGCCGTAGTACGTCTGCTACGGGCTGTAGTACGTCTGCTACGGGCCGTAGTACTTCTGCTACGGGCCGTAGTACTTCTGCTACGGGCCGTAGTAAGTCTGCTACGGGCCGTAGTACGTCTGCTATGGGCAGTAGTACGTCTGCTACGGGCCGTAGTACGTCTGCTACGGGTCGTTGTACTTCTGCTACGGGCCGTAGTACGTCTGCTGCGGGCCGTAGTACGTCTGTTACGGGCCGTAGTATACGTGTATTCACATCAATTTTCAAAGACTTTCGCAGTAAAACACACACTCAAAAAAATGTATAATTCTTCGTCCAAATAACAATTCGTTTTAGTCATATCGTTTGGGTCATCTTGATTCACTTTTGTCGACAATATCATCAGTTGAACCTACAGAAAATGTGCCACTATCTGGACCGTGTGACCAGATAATTTTTCTGTGTGTATCATAATGCTCACCAGAATTGTCCAAAATTTTGACAGCTGACGACTAGTTTTTGTCTAAATATCGATACACTTTTCGCCACTATTTGTGGGTCAGCCTGACCCAGTTTGACACCCGTCGTATCAGTGCTACGTGTGCTATACATCCTGCGGGCATTTGGTCAAAAGAAAGTGTGTCACAATTTAGACAATATGAGCCAGAGATTGCCGTGAGTGTGAGCCCCGTTTACTAAATAAGAAAGTGTGTCATAATTTGTACAATATGAGCCCGAGATTGCCGTGAGTGTAAGCCCCGTTTACTAAATAAGAAAGTGTGTCACAATTTGTACAAAATGAGCCAGAGATTGCAGTGAGTGTAAGCCCCGTTTACTAAATAAGAAAATGTGTCACAATTTGTACAATATGAGCCAGAGATTGCCGTGAGTGTGAGCCCCGTTTACTAAATAAGAAAGTGTGTCACAATTTGTACAATATGAGCCAGAGATTGCAGTGAGTGTAAGCCCCGTTTACTAAATAAGAAAATGTGTCACAATTTGTACAATATGAGCCAGAGATTGC
>NW_025945076.1:0-4946 GCF_000764305.2 Hyalella azteca | reverse complement strand
CCCTCACTCCCCTCACTCCCCTCACTCCCCTCACTCCCCTCACTCCCCTCACTCCCCTCACTCCCCTCACTCCCCTCAGTAGACGGCAGGAAGTCCCTCTCTGTCAATGGCCCTCTGTCACATTTCTGTCCCTATTCATACCGTCTGCCATTACCCTCTTTAGGTGCTTGATATTACCCTCTACTGGACCTTCCATGGTAATTAATAAATAATATAATATTTACCTTTGTTGTGACCTTCTATGGTAATTGTTAAATAATATAATATTTACCTTTATTGTAACCATATATGATGAGTAATTCATTCATACATACCCATATATTGGTTATGTGCAAAATCAAACATTTATATTTAACACAATTCAACATTTTAAACGTGCCAATTACCCATTTCTACGTCGGCATTACCCATTACTTCTACGTCGCCATTACCCATTTCCTATTACCTATTCCCTATTTCCTATTACCTACCCATTATTTCTACGTCACCATTACCCATTACTTCTACGTCAACAATACCCATTATTTCTACGTCGTCATCACCCATTACTTGTACGTCACCAATACCCATTATTTCTACGTCGTCATCACCCATTATTCCTACGTCGCCATTACCCATTATTCCTACGTCACCATTACCCATTACTTCTACGTCGCCATTACCCATTTCTTCTACGTCACCATTACCCATTACTTCTACATCGCCATTACCCATTACTTCTACGTCACCACCACCCATTACTTCTACGTCACCATAAACCATTACTTCTACGTCGCTAATACCCATTACTTCTACGTCACCATCACCCATTACTTCTACGTCACCATCACCCATTACTTCTACGTCACCAATACCCATTATTTCTACGTCACCATTACCCATTATTTCTACGTCGCCATTACCCATTTCTACGTCACCATCACCCATTACTTCTACGTCACCAATACCCATTATTTCTACGTCACCATTACCCATTATTTCTACGTCGCCATTACCCATTACTCCTACGTTGCCATTACCCATTACTCCTACGTTGCCATTACCCATTACTTCTACGTCACCATTACCCATTACTTCTTCATCACCATTACCATTACTTCTACATCACCATTACCATTACTTCAACGTCATTACCCATTACTTTTACATCACCATTACCAATTTTTTTGTTACCATCACCCATTATTTCTACGTCCGTCACCATTACCCATTATTTCCACTTTACCATTACCCATTACTTCTACGTTGCCATTACCCATTTCCATTATCGGCCGATTTCAATTAAATAGTTTAAATCATATTACCAATTTTTGTTTAATAGTCCATTGGATTAATTATGGGCTAAATACAACCAACACAGTTAATGAGGGGGTTGAAGCTGAGGGTGAATAACCCATTAAACCCCTCAAGGGGTGAAGGGGGATTTACAAGGGGATTAAAATCCAATCTAAAATTAATCTAAAGAGGGGATTAAAATCCCCTCTAAAATTAATCTAAAGAGGGGATTAAAATCCCCTCTGTAACCGGCGCAGAGAAGATGTTTGCTCGGGGATTTACAGCGCAAGCCCCATGGGGATTAACTTAACGACCTCCCCATGGGAACAGCTGTAGACAGCAGCAACAGCTGTAGACAGCAGCAACAGCTGTAGACAGCAGCAACAGCTGTAGACAGCGGCAACAGCTGTAGACAGCGGCAACAGCTGTAGACAATATATGTGTCTGTGTACGTCAAAATATTAAAGAAATATTTAAGATATGAAGATAATATTATAAAGATATATTATAGATTTTATGATATATATTATTAGAGATATAATAAGATGTATAATAGATATAATATTTATCGTATAGATAAATATTATAATATTTATAGAAGACATTATAATAATAATATTATATAATATTATAAAGACATTATAAAAAATATTATAAGACATTAATATATTACAAGAGATAATTGGGGCTTGTGAGGCTGAACCGAGCCCCAGGGTTGGGGAAGAGGAGGGGAGGGGAGGGGGAGGGGAGGCCACGGTAGCCCCAGCATGAAAGACTGGGGAGGCTAAGTGCTCCAAACAAGGGCTTTTTNAGGCTGTGCGTGTACGGCTGCAGGCCGTGCGTGTACGGCTGCAGGCCGTGCGTGTACGGCTGCAAGCCTGTCTCTTATACACATCTAGATGTGTATAAGAGACAGTCCCCAGCCCTTCCCCAGCCCTTCCCCAGCGCTTCCCCAGCCCTTCCCCAGCCCTTCCCAAGCCCCTCCCCAGCCCTTCCCCAGCCCCTTCCTAGCCCTTCCACAGCCCTTCCCCAGCCCTTCCCCAGCCCTCCCCAAGCTCTCTTTGTCCATAAAGCGATGCGTTTTGCCAGCATATGGGTCATCCTGATGCAGTTTTTCCCAGTAAAGAGACGTATTAATACTACGTACAAAAAGTGTCACTATTTCGACAATATTATTTGAATACATATTTGAATATTTGCAATTATACTCATCCACGCTACATTTCTTTTCGCTTAGAACCACCGACATGTGGTTTGAACTAGATAAAGAACAAGAACAGACTAGATAAAGAGCAAGAACAGACTAGATAAAGAACAAGAACAGACTAGATAAAGAACATGAACAGACTAGATAAAGAACATGAACAGTCTAAATAAAGAACATGAAAGAACAGACTAGATAAAGAACAAGAACAGACTAGATAAAGAACAAGAACAGACTAGATAAAGAACGAGAGCAGACTAGATAAAGAACAAGAATAGACTAGATAAAGAACATGAGCAGACTAGATAAAGAACAAGAGTAGACTAGATAAAGAGCAAGAACAGACTAGATAAAGAAGAACAGACTAGATAAAGAACAAGAACAGACTAGATAAAGAACATGAACAGACTAGACAAAGAACAAGAACAGACTAGATAAAGAACAAGAACAGACTAGATAAAGAGGAAGAACAGACTAGATAAAGAACAAGAACAGACTAGATAAATAACATGAACAGTCTAGATAAAGAACATGAACAGTCTAGATAAAGAACATGAACAGACTAGATAAAGAACAAGAACAGACTAGATAAAGAATATGAACAGACTAGATAGAGAACAAGAACAGACTAGATAAAGAACATGAACAGACTAGATAAAGAACATGAACAGTCTAAATAAAGAACATGAAAAGACTAGATAAAGAACAAGAACAGACTAGATAAAGAACATGAAAAGACTAGATAAAGAACATGAATAGACTAGATAAAGAACAAGAACAGACTAAATAAAGAATATGAACAGACTAGATACAGAACAAGAACAGACTAGATAAAGAACATGAACAGACTAGATAAAGAACATGAACAGTCTAGATAAAGAACATGAAAAGACTAGATAAAGAACAAGAACAGACTAGATAAAGAACATGAAAAGACTAGATAAAGAACAAGAACAGACTAGATAAATAACATGAACAGTCTAGATAAAGAACATGAACAGTCTAGATAAAGAACATGAAAAGACTAGATAAAGAACAAGAACAGACTAGATAAAGAACATGAAAAGACTAGATAAAGAACAAGAACAGACTAGATAAAGAGCAGAGTAGATAGAGAACAAGAGCAGACTAGATAAAAAACAAGAACAGAATATATAAAGAACATGAACAGACTAGATAAAGAACAAGAACAGACTAAATAAAGAACAAGAGCAGACTAGATAAGGAACAAGAGCAGACTACATAAAGAACAAGAACAGACTGGATAAAGAACAAGAGCAGACTAGATAAAGAACAAGAACAGACTAGGTAAAGAACAAGAACAGACTAGATAAAGAACAATAACAGACTAGATAAAGAACAAGAGCAGACTAGATAAAGAACAAAAACAGACTAGATAAAGAACAGGAACAGACTAGATAAAGAACAAGAACAGACTAGATAAAGAACAAGAACAGACTAGATAAAGTGTGCGTGTACGGCTGCAGGCTGTGCGTGTACGGCTGCAGGCTGTGCGTGTACGGCTGCAGGCTGTGCGTGTACGGCACTATGATATTTATATGAATATGTGGACAATTTCTTCAGTGTGGACACCTGTTCGTCCCTGCAGCCGTAGTACGGCTGCAGGCCGTGCGTGTACGGCTGCAAGCCGTGCGTGTACGGCTGCACGCCGTGCGTGTACGGCTGCACGCCGTGCGTGTACGGCTGCAGGCTGTGCGTGTACGGCTGCAGGCCGTGCGTGTACGGCTGCAGGCTGTGCGTGTACGGCTGCAGGCTTTAGTACGGCTGCAGGCTGTGCGTGTACGGCTGCAGGCTGTGCGTGTACGGCCCTCACCTGTTCGTTGGTACAGCCGTAGTACGGCTGCAGGCTGTACGTGTAGAGCTCCCACAGCAGGACGCCGTAGCTCCAGACGTCCGTCTCGACCGTGAAGCGGCCGTACAGCAGCGACTCGGGGGCCATCCAGCGCACGGGCAACAGCCGTACCCCGCCCACCTGCCGGACCGTTAAGGGGACCGTTATTAAGGGGACCGTTATTAAGGGGACCGTTATTAAGCCATTATTAAAGGGGACCGTTATTTATGGAACCGTTATTAAAGGAGACCATTGAGGGGGATCGTTATAAATGGAGCGGTTATATAGAAATATATAGGGAGCCATTATATGGGAACGGTATAAAAGGGGCCGTTACAGGAGCCATTAAAAGGAAGGCCGTTATTAAATGGGCCGTTATATAAAGAGGGAACAGTTTTAGGGAGGTCAAGACTAGGGGTCTTTATGGAGGACCGTTTTTGGGAGGTCATTATCTGGAGGTCTATATATGGAGAACCGTTATAGAGGGCCTGTATAGTGGTAATATAGCCGTGATATGCCACTAGTTGCCCAAAATGAAAAAAACGGAATGGGGCGCAAGCCCCCGTTTTTCCGCGCTACTACGCGTATTGGTATTGACACCGTCATTTTAGATAC
>NW_025945075.1:0-2094 GCF_000764305.2 Hyalella azteca | reverse complement strand
TTGAACTAACAAAACAATCTCAAAGTTTTCAAAGTCTAATCTGGCCTTTTATCCACAGGCCGCTCCAGTCTGGCCATTGCTGACCATCCAGACGTGAGGCAGATCCAAAGAAGAAAAAGTATGAACATTGAACAATCGACTAGCTAGATTTGTGTCCACCAAGATATTAACTAAAATCGTATCTCACATATACTTATCAGTATTATAAATAGGTAAGTCACGTGTGAGTGGAGGAGAAGTTGAGCCTCAGAGCTTGAGCTCCTAATTACAATGAGGCGGCGCCATAAGCGGCGTAGGCCCGCCCGTAGGGGTGGGGGCACGTCCATGTCCGACTCTGACGTTGAGGCTGGCCCTACTGCTACTCCTTTGCCTGCTTCTGTGCCTTTGAAATTAGTCATTGCCGGTAGCCAACAATTCCAGTAACAGTATCATAAACTGCATTCATGAGACTCCTGACCTCCCATCTTTATTGAGTTGCCCACCAGCACCAGGTGCCGAGCAGCCTACATCTAATAAAAAATCTTGTTACCCTAAGAAAAGTAATTTTGAAGGTTTTGCATGTGTCAATGGCTCAGACCAACTCTCTTTGACTTCAGACATGTCGGAAGATGAAATCCCACCGCACCAACCCCTACTCCGCAACATGCTACCACCAGTACAGGGAATGGAGCAAGGGACTCTGAGATCTAACCAGGAGATTGAGATAGAGCCTGATGCGACAAACTCTCTGGGCAAAGTTGTGATTATTGAACCAGTTGCTGACACCCGCCCAGTTGAGAAATTCTTTTCCAATGATTTGACCTTGAGTTAGGGCTAGGCTTTAGCCAGCTCTCCCTTTGGCAGAGCAGGAATTGCTGGAATGAGCAAGAATCTTGGCCGGAAGATTCCTGTCATTACTCTTGAGAAAGAGCCTGGAGACATGATGCCCTCTTTGCTGGAGGTCAATCAGCTTGCCTCATGGAAAATAAAGTGCTGCCGTCCTATCAACTTTACAGAGTCCAGTGGAGTGATTGGACCAATAGGTAGTGATGTCTCTGGTGGGGATCTTGAAGAGGCTTTGGCATTGGTTGGCTTCGGTGGTTCCACTGCAGAGAGAATTCTGAAAGGCAAAGATAAGGTTCCAACCTCAATGTTCTAAGTAACTTTTAACTCAAGTACTTTACCAAATTTTCTTAACCTTGGATACCAGTGTTTTCAAGTGAACCCATACCCATAAGTGTAGTGAGTGGTTCACTTGTGTACCCATAGAACCCATAAGTGTTTCAAGTGCCAAGACTTTGGTCACAGTGCAATCAGTTGCAAAAAAACCCCCATGCTGTGTTGAGTGTTCTGGTGCCCATAATGTAAAAGACTGTACTCACTGACACCAAGGCAGCCCACTTTGCTGTAACTGTGGAGGCCAACATACAGCAAGCTATGGTGGATGTAGTTTCATGAAAGAGGCTAAGGCAGTTGAAAGAATCAGAGTTGAAAACAAGGTTTCCTATTGAGAAGCTGTAAAAATAGTGAAACAGTCAGCCAACAGCAACATGTCTCAGTTTGATTAAGTAACTCGCTCTACTGAGTCAACCTCTCCATCTGACCAGCCTTTTCCCTCAACCCAGGAGGGAACCTGGGCTCAGAGAGTAAAGTCTAAACAATTCCACACTCCCCAAACTGCGACAATTGGAACCTAAACCCAGAATTCTACACCCATTTTGCAGAAACTTACTGTAACAAAATTTATTGAACTAATGTCGAAAATTATTGCCCTATGTACCAAAACTGACAATATGGACATTACCAAAGTAGTCACTGACCTCACTAAGGAGGCCCTACAACTTGGCAGCACTCATCCTAACCCCACAACAGTGTCAACAAACTCAGACTTACCAACATCCCCTATCCCCATGGCCAAAACTTCTGTAAGATCAAGTACTGCAAAGTGCAAAGGAATCTGAAGAAACTGAGTCCCATGTGATCATAAATACCACAATGATTGAAACTTCTATTGAGCCATCTCCCATAATTGGGAGAAATCCTAGGAAAGCAGCTCAGGGAACAACAAAACTAGCTGGCAACCAGAAGATGAGTGAAAGTAAAAGACAATCTAAC